>NC_052507.1:57406500-57706500 GCF_014356525.2 Nilaparvata lugens
GACTTATTCAAAGTAGTAAGCTGAGAAACACATGGTGCTAATATCTAATCCATTATTGAATATGATTTCAGTGTAGTATGGTCTTTTTACTGTAGTTACTTCTGTATCCTTTAAAGTTCAACCTTTGCTTTGAGCTTTGATCTGCAAACATTGTTTTATTTATCGCTGTTATGTCTCATCTTTTATTTTTCATTTTTTCCCCTCTCTTGTCATGAATTATGTTGAAAAAAAATTATACTGGTGATTCTTCCTCCCATTTTTTCGCAGTTTTAACTACATTTCATAATATAAGTATATTTAAAGAGAGGAAATGCTACAATCAATCAATAAAATTACTTGATGATGGTGATTGAATGTGTGTGTGTTTGTGTGTGTGTGTGTGTAGGCTTTTTCTCTCCTATATCCGATTAAACCTCAACTCCTGCTCACGGACAAGTGCTCATGAAGCACTTTGTGAGCAGTTATTGTTACATTAATATTATATTATATATATATTATATATATACTATTACTTACAATCTATTATTAAATTTTAGATGGATATTGTTGTATTTGTCAAGCTAGACTCTATTTGGTTTGTGTATATGTATTTATGAGTGTGAATAAATTTGAATTTGAATTTGTTATCAGAGCTTCATTACTATGAACAAAAATGAAGCCATTATACCAATCTCCTTCATACAACATTTTCGACAGAAAAAAGTGGAATTGCACATAAGCAAGAGTGAGGGGTGTCGCAAGTTGTGAGGGAGTTGTAAACTGCGTCTTTGGAATAATCAAATCAAAGTCAGCAGTGTTTAAAAATGATTAATGACCACCCATACATCTTTCGGGTTCTCAATATCTATCTATTTGGGAGTGGAGGTTGGTAGGAGCTGAAGTTTCCAAATTTAGGGAGGGTACGTCCATGGGCTTGTAGACTTATACAGTATGAAATATGTTATAGAAGACAGAAATAGTGAATGAGTATTACAAATAGATCATGTATATCATAGACTATGATTATACATGAGTATGAGAATTCATAGTTTGAGTATCTAGTAGGCTATACTTCAGCACATTTCATTGCTATCTCACACAGGATGAGCAGTCATATTGATTTTATACTCACATATATTGGGGGGTGTGAATTGGAAGAGGAGGGATATTTCTGGCAAAGAATGAATTAAATTTTATCAGTCGAGCTGTGTCTGCTCCCTGAGGATGTATTATTATAAATCGCCTTGGTGAGTTACTACGCAGCAGTGTGGTGAGAATCATTTCAAACTGTCAGCATCGATTCAGTGGGAAGCATTAGTGGCTATTATAAGGTATGCTGACAGCTTAAAATTGATCTCACTGTAGCAACTGGAAAAAATAGTCGAGTTTTAATTCTTAAGGGGACGCCAACCAGTAAATCAACTACCCATCACTATAAGTTGTATGATATATACTGATATATATATGATATATATATATATATATAATATGTATATCTATATTATATAAAATGTTTCTGCTTGATTGATAAAGGGGGCCCAGCTCCCGAAATTTTCGTTTAAATGTAAGTTTTAAGTTTTTCAATCTATCCGTGTTGTGTGTATCCTGTTTCAATTTATCTCTATACTTATAAAAGGCTAAGCCCCGACAGACTGAAATCACACCACAGCCCAAACTACTGAGCCTAAAAACTTGAAATTTTGCACAATTGTTTATGGTAGCCTGAAAACATCCACTAAGAAGGATTTTCAGAATTTTTCCCCCCTGAGGGAGCTGGGCCCCCCCAAATTTTTGTACTTTTAAACCGCTCATTGCACAGCAAAGTCATGAAGAACTTTTTGTTCAGCTACGAAAAAAAATTAGATCTATGCAGAAAAATTTCGATCAGGAGCACAGGGGGGTCCAGGAGAGGGCATTTTTCGAAAATTTTGATGTAAAATCACACTACAGCTCAAACTAATTGTCCTACAGACTTGAAACTTTGCACAAATATTCTTCAAACATGCTAGACGCGCACTAAGAACGGATTTTGAGATATTTTGCCTCTAAGGGTTTCAAAGGATGAAAAAGGATCATATTTAGTAAGGTTATGAACATGGTAAGGTGAATGCCATATGGAACTGAGATAATTGACACATGATATTCTAACATATGTTATAATCATTGGAAAGCTTAAAATAATTTTATCAATCAGCTGATCGAATTTAATTTTCCATGAATCGAAAGCGCTAGCTTGCCACGTGTTAGTTCCATTGTTGTATGAGTCTCATACATTCCGATTACAACAGAGCACAGATATTTTCTTTGGTTAGGAGTTTGTTGATAATTCTTTTTTTCAAATTTTATTGCAAAAAAATCACATTGAAAAATTTCTTAATAGACAACAAAATTACAAAAACAAGATGTCAAACATAAACCTATATTCATTTGTAGCATGGCCAGAAAAAGACAAACTTGAGTACGGTACTAGCTGTGAGTTCATTCAATATAACTCATATTTTTGTGTTAATATTTTGTGAACAAGAAGTAGGAGTTGATGAGAGATGTGAGTAATATCTTTTATTTGATCTAAATGGTTATTCATATTGTAGTAGTCCGGGTCACTTCAATCAAAGTTTCTTATTTTGTAGCTAATAAATGTCATACGTATTGATTGTCCATAATGTAAGTGATTAAACTAATCAAAATTAATGGCTTACTGGTCCTTCACAGAATTTATAGTATTCCTGGTGATTGAGCCTGTCTTTTTTCAGTGTTGACTATTAATAATAAAGCTTTATTTACAACTAGCTTACCTGGCGAACTTTGTACCGCCAAAAGTCAATGTACACTTCACTTTATTTGGTGAATCATGAAATTTATCTGACAATCAATATTTTCATTCATATCTAAATACGAACTTCCTATGTGCTTAGTATTGCAGCATTCATTATTCCCAAAACATATTCTTCTCAATCAATTGGTAGTAATATCTAACAGTAAAGTGTTGAATTAAAAAAAAAATAGATAGGATAAATTAGTTTTTCAAAGATGAGTTCAATGTTTTCATAGTGTTGTTGATTGTCAATAGATGGTCCAGGAAATATGCGATGTATGATGAATCATCACCAGGAATTACATATTCTTTCCAACTTCCATTTTAGGATTTTCAGGATGAAAATAAGCTAAGCTAAATTCAAAAAAATTGTGAATTATTCTGACATTCTTCAGTAATAATAAATGCAATATGAACAACTCTCTTCCATGAGGTGAATAATTTTTTCCCAACATTTTCCGGTTACTCAATGACAGGGGAGTGATATATTTGTATAGGTCTTCTAAGGAACCATTATCTACAGCTGGTACCAATCAACTACACTTCAACTCCAAAATACCGTTGTAATACCAGTAGCCTACACAATTTATCATAGGGTGGCGTGATTTATTACAGCTGGTAACTTTAGATGCTGAATCATATTATCTCAATATGATCTTGAATCATGATCATCGTTCTTCGGTAGCCGCTAGGCCGACAATTTCGAAAACATAGGTCTGTAAAATAGATTAATAAATAATCATTATTAGCCACCCTATTAAAATTTCTGGTCAGAAACCATCCCCAATATTCACACAACATATTCCCAAAGTTTCATGCCGTTTATGTCAAGTATTTTTCAAGTCATAGGTCATAGAGAGAACAAACACACAAACATACATTCATTTTTTATATATATAGAAGATAGAAGATTTCATTCGGCTCAAACAAAAGCCTCTCTAAATTCTGATCACTTTCAAAAAGTTCATGTAGTACCTATTATTGTGTTTGAGACACTTCTGGCGCTATCATAGTTTCACAACTATTCTGTTCCACACTACTATCTCTTGCAGTCGTTAACCATATCTATAATAAAATAAAGAGTTGGCTTATACACGTATGGGATAGGAAAATTATGTTTGACGCATCACCACGTCTGAACTACTGGACTAATTAACTTGAAATTTTGCTATAGGCTAGATTCTTAATTAACCAAGGATGGTTATAGGCCTATTTTAAGTTCTTTAAAATTTCATTACGTCAAGTTTTCAGATTATCAAGTGTCCTTATGATTCTTATTTTCTAATTATTTCTCCTTCAGCACCCTATTCTCCCTATCCGATACTATTACGAGAACTTTATTGTATTTTTATCACCTCTCAATGCTCCCCTTCCTGATTCTATCCAATTTTTTCTAAACCATCTCCCGCTCTCTTTTCTCTTTTTTTGTTCAGCATAATATCATTTTCCATTATATTCTTCTTGTTCTTACTATTTGTCCTTTCATTTTCTTTCATACTCCACTCTCCCCTCCGCCACAACTCCCTCCTTCTCCCTCTATCGCTTCTTTTTCTTCGTATTCTCCTCCTCCACCTCCTCCCCCGAATATCTTCTCCAATGGTGCTCGTAATGCAATCCATATCCACCTGAAGCCTTCAGAGTAAGTAGTTTCTCATTCCTTCCATACTAAATTCCTTCAACACCCTTCCCCCTCGTCAGAAACATCTTCTACCCGCCCACCTATTTGAACCTTGTGTGTTTTGGACCGATTAGACAAGCATTAAATTACACTATTATGGTCCTCTTAGCGCTCCTTCTCCCTTTTCTTCTTCTTTCTCTTTTCTCTTTCATTCTAATTTCCCCGTTTTCTTCTTCCCTCTTTACTTCACCAACTCACTCTGAACAATATTTCTTATGCTTCATGTCCTATACTTTGTATGTGTGCTCAATAACTCATATAATAATAATTATTATTATTTACCTGAGTTATACAGTAAATAATGTATAATTATGCATGTTGGTGATGCCCTAATTAAGATATTATAGTGATGTGCTAATTTTGTGCCCCACTTTATACATGAATGCATCTTTTGTATCACGATTTTAATTCTAATGTGCAGAGCCTTCCAAGAACACATCAATTTTGGTAGCTCATTTTGTGTGATTCATTAATGTACAACTTGACAGAGAATTATTTTACTACTATTAGTTGAGTGTTTATTCAGACTTAATTTTTATTACAGTCATCTTATGATGATCTACATACAGTACTGTATGCATTATTGTAACATGACTTATATTTACTGTTCCTCGTCATTGTGCTGAGTTTGTATAGTTGATGTGTTGCACACACGTACTACGTTGAACTAAAAATTGATAGTGAACTATTTTGATTCAGCTTCTATAAAAAAATTATGCTGATGATTTTCTACCTGTTCACTATAGATATTGTAGACCTGTACACAGAACATTTTCCTCTGTCTTGCTATTTACCTTTTTGTAAGGGAAGATTTCAATCGAGGAGGGGTAATTCAGCAAATTTGGGGAAGTCACTTTCAACTGACACCAGAGGTTTGCTTTTCTAGCCCATTCGCTAATTTAAACCTCCCTTTCCAGAGTTTTACTACCTCACCCCTCACCTATACAATCTCACCCCTTCTACCTTATCCTCTCTAACTTTTCCTTTCTCATCTTCCACATCCACCCCATTCAAATTCCCTTCCATCTCGTCCTCCACCAACTCCTCCACCACCTCCTCCTCCTTCTCATCCTTCTCCTCCTTCTCCATCACCATTCCGGCTGGCTCTGCATTTGAAAGTTGGAAAATGAAGCCTAAACATTGAGTTCTATATGAAAAGGCATTGAGATTCCTAATTTTTATATAATAAGATATTTTCAACATCATGTCTTTGTGAGTGAGCCTTTTCAACCATGGTGCAATTAATAATAAGTATAGAAACAGACTGAATGTTGAAAGAGCCTCAAAATATTTGTCTAGCTTCATCTGATAGCTCATGACTGATAGCTTCATCTGCCATATCATTGATGGATGAAAATTTGACTGTCCTAGCATTAGGCTCAATTTACTCGTAAATGGTGCGTCTGACGGGAAAATATAACTGAACAAAATGTGTTTAGAATTGTGTTCTACATCTGGTTCAGTCATCAAAGGGCTTATTATTCATTTTTTTCTGTTTTAAACCAACTAAAAAAATTTCTCTTAAAAATAGCAAAGACGGCGAATATCTCCCGAACAGTGCGTTTGACGGGAAAATGTTACTGAACCAAAAGTGCTTAGAATTCAATTCTACATCATAACTAGTAATAAAAATTGCTCGATTCCTCCTCCCTACGCCGCGGGGGTGTAAGTCGTGCCAACTGGTGCTCTGTAGGTGACAAGTAGTCGAGGTGACAACTTGACGCCAGCGTGTAAGGTGTCATGTAGACGTAAGCCATCCCCGTCTACTCGTCTCCTTTCTAAGGAGGTGACAAATAGTCAAGGGGACACCCTGACGCGAGGGTGCGAGGTGTCAAGTTGTCGTTTACGGTCATGACTAGTTAGCACCTTTGGTCCAGTAGGTGTCAAGTAGTCGGGGGGACAACTTGACGGCAATGGCATATTTGCTACCTAAAATCCCGAAACGCAGAGATATTCTTGCAAGCATTCAGTCCACCATAGAAATTGCCCCTCAAATTACCAAGCCAAACGTCGTATCCACTGTTCGCAAGATAGAACCCTCAAAAAATAATAACTATGAATTTATTCTGCTTCTCATTACAAACAATTTGAACACTTTTTGATGACACAGTAGTCTGATTCCTTGTAAATAATAGTAAAGTTATTGAAGCACATTAGAATTATATCAACTATCATCCTTTTATTTTGTCACAGCACAATACGAGTACCTAGCCTAGTTTCATCAAGAGCCATTTTACACCTGAAAATGGTTTTTGAGTTGTGTTGAGACAAAATTAAAGAGTAAAATTTTCATAGGTCATTAAAATGATAAATGGCTATTTTCTCATAGCTCTTAAAGAGTTGAAACAAGTTGTGTAGTGACAAAATAAAAGGGTATTTTATACAGGTTTAGTGAAAAGTATGGAAACAGCGATATATTTCTTTTGAGAGGGAAATTTGACGATAGGTCTTATTAAGGTTTCTATTCAATAAAAAAAACTGCTTTTCACTGTCACATAAAAATTTTGGTCCGCCATCTTGGAACCGCCATTTTGAATCCAACTTCATTTTTACAATTTTGTAGTAATAAGGTTTCTAGGATATACCGTAAGTATAAAACCACTGAATCTATTCTAAATTCGTCAAAAACAAACCCCTCCCCCAATACATCACACCCTCCTCAAAAAGGACAAAGAATAACTCTTTACAAAACCTTACAAAACCAAGATTTAGTCTTTCATCATTCACGATAATAGTTATCATGTTATCATTTCAATATTACTGGATAAATGAAAGTACTAAAGCAAATTGACGAATGTTATGTCAATTTATGCATTTACTTGAAGGGTCCCCGTTACTTCACTACGTGAATTAGAAGATAACACATCATTTTTTTAGAAAAACCACAGAAAAAGAAATCCTTTTACTTCGAAATATATATATATATATATATAGGAATGGAAAATAGAGTTTAAAAGCTAGAACTTCACACACCTAGACAATCATCTTTGCCATCAAACACATAGTCTGAAGAGCTCCCGGTGGCTCAATGCATCAACAACACAACTGGCAAATTCCTCAGACTGCTTCTTTCAGGGTGTATGATTCGAAATATTTCTATTTTAAACGTCGTCATAGTATATTTTTCTTCTTCCAAAAATTTTCCACCCTCCCTCTCATTCACTACCGTATTATATCTTGACCGATTGGTACGTCAATGAGATAGGACTTCGCCTCAAACCCGGCTTTTCTGATTAGTTCATCCTGGAATTTCGAAAAAAAATGGTAATTATCACCTTTGTTAGTTTATCATGGCGCGAAGCACACAGAAGAAATGCTTTTCATGAGAGCCGTTATTACAAGAATGCAAAATTCGGTCGAGTGAAATCGATACAATAATAAGCTTGATACATCATCATGTTTCGTCTCTCATAGTGATAGAGGAAAGATAAATATAATTTTAAAATAGTCAGTCGTTGAATATTCATGTTTGTTGCAAATGCAGATTGAAATAAATGAATTTATATCAATTCACCCAAATACTATTTAGATTCATAAAATACCCAAATACTATTCATAAAATACTATTTATCGAAATTAATTATTTTTTCCGTGAAAGATTGTTTTAAAGAATCATTAGGAGGCAATACTTTATAATTATCAAGTATCATTAATAATTTCAAACTTCAAAGTTTAGTAGGCTACCAAAATGAGATATTGCAGCATACTAAAAAACAACCTGCTTATCAATTTGATTTTTTCACAAATAAGCTGAATTTTTTACTTGTAAGTGTTATTTTCCGAGTGTAAAGGCTAGTCTACTTGAAATAATAATTTAGTATACCTGAGGTTACCTCAAGGCTTCTTGTAGGCCTACTTTAAATGTTATTCAAATGTTTGTAAATATTGTGTTTTTTCATGAAGGTTCACAGTGATTTTCCACAACGAACTGATATTATATTAGAATCATTTATTGACTAATCAGAAATGAATGCCACTACATAAAATGTTGGGGAAACGAAGATCATCGATTCGATTATTTGCTTCTGTGAATGAATAAAAAATGTAAACTTACAGTTCGCTCCATAACGAAGGGTTCTTTTTGTTTGTTACTTTTATTCCTGAAGATACCAAGAATTTTTCCATTTCCTCTTACATATTTGGAGAGTGGTGGTGTCTCCGCAGAATCGTCTTCATTGTAATCATCACTCCTTCCACTACCATTAATTTGTGGTAAATCCAGTAGAAGGATGGAAATCACAAACAATTTGGTATCCTGACTCTTCCACATACCTGTATATACCTATACAGATGGAAGATACATAATATATACCGTAGCCTACTTCACACTATAAAATTTCCAGAATATCAGGCACTCTACTAGTAGGCTGATGCTTTCTTGAAACTGATAATCAGTTTGAGAGCGATGCCATTTGATTATGTAGTGAGTGATCAGGCATTTGCTATTCAAAATTTGAATATAATGTACCTATAGTTGAGAAACAAAATGTTTTCGATCTCATTGTCAGCAAGGCCTACGTTACAACCCATTCTGTCAAAATGACCCAGTTTAAATGACCCATTGTGACCTAGTTTATTGAAAATAATGGTTTCTTGATATGATTCATTCAGCTTATTATACATACAATTGTTTCACGTTCACACTGACATGCATCAATTTATTTGATTCAATAAACAATTCAGACCACTGAGGCGAGTTTTCGAGTTATATTAACTTATTTTCAAAACACGAGACTCGAAAGCTCTGCAAAGTAAAAAAATTGTTTATTACAATAACATCAAATATAATTACTGCACATCGGTCTAAAAGACATAATATAGAGTATATTTCTATAGTATATTTGTCAATATTTAACACTATTGTCAATTTGTGCTGTAATCACATATCGATACCGATCTATTATATTTAGTCATGTTATTTCAAAACAGGGTGGTAATTAGGTGGTGATATAGTTGTGGTGATTATTTATTTCTAATAGAGGAAAATTTAGTTTTGTCGCACGAGGTTGGTAGCCCTAACACACGGCAATGCAAGTAGCTTATTTTTGAGCGATGTAACATAGCCTACTGTGTGGGTTCCAGCACTACCTCCGCTGATCAGCTGAAATCAACGAATTTTTATTGGTGTAGGTGACGTCACACGAATGCACTACGGCTTTGTTTACGGAGGTAGTGGTTCCAGACGTCTTATGAACAGAATTTCTTTTATCACAGAACATGAATATTATGGTGAAACGAGACAAAGCGTGTATAACTTCAATGGGTGGAAATTTTGAGCACATTATTCAATAATCTTCAGCAACTGAGAAATGAAATATTATACAGTATTTTTTTAAATATAAACGCTATATATTTTTATTAGAACTGAATTTCCGTTTTATGATTTAATTGAAAACTGGGTAAAAGGACTAGAAAAATCCCTCCGTACAGAAATAGGCTGAGCAGTAGACAAAAGCTAAAATGTGTTATGGAAAATGGAATAATTTCAATGAACGATGATAATGAACACACTATTTTCTCATAAAATATTCGTATAATAAAACATATTATTGGAATCGACAATACAAAATTAGTTGAATAGAATGTTATTTATCTACTGTATAAGCGTATAATAGGATGAGAATGAGCAGACAGTATACTGCAATATACTGTATAAGCGTATATTTGAGGATGACAATGATCAATGAAAACAGTAGAGTCACTTTTGGCTAAAATCATAATAAATTATTATGAAAACAGAATCACAACAATTATAATATTATTTGATATTTATACTATATCGTTGAAACTGTTGTCTTTTCTGGGGATAATATTATTGTCTTTTCTGGTTTTTTGGGGGTTATTGTATGCTTTATTGCTGTGAAGCTTACTGAGGGAATGGCAGGGAATATAATATAGCCTAAGGTTTATGGTATGTAGGGATACAGGTGTAAAGGAAGCGCGGATTGAGGCGGATTCCCGATATTTCAGTATCAATGAACGTCTGGTTCAGTGAAAATATTATTGCCATGGTTCTAATGGGACTATGCATACTCGCACGGCCGGACTGAGTGAGAATAGTCCCATTACAGTTCACTTCATTGAAATAGACCCACTATAATTATAGATAGTCCAACTGTAGTATAGTCTCAACATGTTTTCACTGTACCAGTAACTGACTCTGATACTAATATGTGGGATACGCCATCTTCAATATTCAACTTTCTTGTTCGGGTATTCTTTCTTGTATTCACATAAAAATTAAAAAGTATTGTATCCAATTGTTACATATGTTTACCTTTTTTTATATGGTACTTTTTTAATTTATGGTAAAAAAGGATACTATGTGGGAATATTACTAGGAAGTAATATGTGGGAATCCGCCTTTAATTAAACAGCCTATTTCTTTAGGGCCGTTTGCACAGTCAAAGCTTGAACTGACTTTAATCAGTTAGTGGCCTAAACTCAAAATCAACCACTCTTTAACAAAAGAGACTTTATATGGATTTAATCCAATTTGAAATGGAATTGAGTTTAAACTGTCACTCTGAAAAGCACTCAGTCATCGAAAAATATTCCCGATAGAAATCAATAACTTTCCCTCATGTTTGCTATTTCAACAATCTACTCCTTACAAGAAGTATTTCAGTTAGAATCAATGAATTCCCCACATTTTGCTATTTAAACAGCCTACTCTTTAGTCCTGGAAACATATTTCAGATAGAAATCAATGAACATTTCGTAGCCGAAGAAGACGGCTGCATTGACAGGCATGGCGCGCAGTACGGTCACCCAAAAGCCTCGCACAAAAACTCTCGCTCCATCTTCTTTGTAGCTCTTCTTCACACAGTCCCACATGCCCTTGTATTTGGGCGATTGCGCGTTGTCCGCTTGTATCCTAGATTTCACCACATCTACTGGTACCACCACAGCCCAAGACCATATACCTGCAAACAATACAAACAACTTGTATCACAATTGAATATACAGTACAAAATAACAATTATTTGACATTTTTTGAATAAGAATTGATACTGTGGAATTTCTCCAAAATCGAAAAAACACAGTTTTATTTCTATTGTTCAAAAACATATACTAAATGTCAAATCTCTTTATTTCTTTATAATCCTTACTGTGACTTTCTCATACACGTTTCATCTGAATCATTTTAATCCAGATTCACCCTTACTAACAGGCAATAGCCTATGTAAGGGTATTTCTCATTTCTATCATATATATTGAACAAAAAATTGTTACTATAGTCTTTATTATGGTATGCTTAAAAATTTTATGTTATACTGTAGTACTACTGTATTTACTGTTATGCTGTACAATATACATCAATTTTGTAAAGTGTTGAAGAGAATGAATTTGATTTGATATAATTTGATTTTTGTCACATCCATATTTATTAGATTTGTACACTGTATTAGACCTAAAGAGAACTGTTTTTTTTTCAATATTTATTGTTTTATTGTGATTTTTATGTTGCAAATATACATTGAATAGATGGAAATAAATTGGATGTAGCATTGGTTCAAATGCGAATTAATGAATAACTATTATTAAACGAAGATCCCAATTAAATGCTGCAAATCACCCCGAAGACTTCTGCTACTGCAAATATTGACAACAGGGTAAACAAAATAAAATCATACATAAATGTTGTTAAATTCTACACAGTTTTATTTGGTACAGGACCATGGTTTCGTGATCATACAAGTCACGACAGACTTTAGTCAGCTTGAAAATGTGACCTGTGTGGTCACGAAACCATGGTCCTGTACCAAATAAAACTGTGTAGAATTTGACAACATTTATGTATGATTTTATTTCATCATGGAACGGTTCTACAACATTGACAGTTACTCAGTCGAACAGGGTAAACAGCTAGATGGAAATTCCATTTAATTGGGATTTTTGTTTAGTAATAATTATACATTGAATAGAATTTTATTTGATTTGATACATTGTTAACACATTTTGCTTACACATCGACTTGTCTATAAGGCGAGAAAGTCATAATTTTTTATGATTCTAATGTTCTCTCTGTACTGAATTTCCTTGAATCTACTATAGCATTTGGGACCTCTTCTTTTTATACTATATATAAATGATATTTCTACTCTTGTACCTCAAAATAAGTTGACGCTATACGCTGACGATACATCTTTGATATTTGCGGACAGAAACTTGGAAGACCTAGAAATTGATTGTAATCTGGTGTGTAATAGGGTTGTTCAGTATTTTAATTCGCTCTCCCTGACAGTAAATTCAAAAAAAAGTAATCTAATAAGTTTTAGTCTGAGACACAGTGCGATTGAGCCACATTTGTTTATAGGAAATGATTGTATACGAAATACAGATTCAGTGAAATTACTTGGCCTAGAGCTAGATTTCAAGTTTGTGTGGGATGAGCATGTAAATGTAATAGTTAATAGAGTGAGTGGAGATATTTTTGTGATAAGAAATATGGTAAAATTTGTACCATTATCTGTTTCAAATATGGTTTACTTTGCATTGTTTCACTCCCATGTTGCTTATGGGATAGAGTTATGGGGAAGCACTGCAGATTTGCACTTCCAAAAAATATTTAAATTGCAAAAAAGAGCTATTCGCTATTTGGCTGGACTCAAATTTAATGAGTCATGTAGAGAGGCTTTCGTCTATTTGAACATTCTAACTCTACCCTCAATTTATATTTTCAAATTATTAGTCTTCACTCACGACCATATCTCAGATCTGGCCACAAACGCTGACATCCACAATCATAATACTAGAAGCAGAAATAAATTAGCTTTAAGACAGCACAGGCTTCAACTTTATGAGAAAATGCCTTCTTACATTGGTTCAAAGCTTTACAATAATTTACCAATTGAGCTGCAGTCCCTAACAAACAATAATATATTCAAAAAGAAATTATACAGCTTTCTTGTTGCAAAAGCTTATTATAGTTTCAATGATTATTTCTGTAATACATGATTGAAGCATCTAGTAATAATAAATTTCTATGTCCTGCACTACTTTTAAAACCTACTTTATGTATCTGATGTCTTTGTACTGGTGCTTATTTTATGTCCATTGATGTGAGTATATTTTCAACAATTCCTCAAGGAATGACCTGTGACTAGACGATATTCAAATGTATATTGTATTATATGCTGTGTTGAATAAAGAGATTATCTTATCTTATCTTATCTTATCTAGCAGGTGGTGGAAAAGGAAGCGTGACGAGTAAGCACTGCTATAAAATCCACAGACTTTGAAACTTTGAATCTCGGAATAGTTTAAATTAAAATAGATTCAAATCACATGTGATAAGATCAATTACTGAAACGGGCAATACTAATTAAACAATTTAGTACATAATTATAATATAAAGTACAAGATTTGAGCTTTGTAGGCTACAAAAAGGAGGAATGCTGATGAAAGATTATAGGTTGTTAATTATTCTTCTACTATACACCTATACTACAATTCTACTTTCTACTATACCTGCATTAGCTCCTGCTATCAGGATACCCAGCATGCTTTTCTCAGGGAAACACTCTAGTACACGCACGTATAATAACATGTACAATCCAGATGCTAGCGGATCTCTAAAAAAGCGTAATTTGAAAATAAACAATCAAGCAGAAAGCAGGGCAAACAACTTACTGAATTATGTATGAATTCTAATGAGAATACAGTAATATTGTAGAAACAAAGTGTTACTTGGAAATCTATATTAGCATTAAATTATGGAAACTACAGCTCTATATGAAAGTTGGCTTACAGGCTGGGAAAAGTTCATTACACTTATTCTATGACGAAGTACAATAAATTGAATGTTTAGGCTATGTACAAAATGATGAATAATAAACTCAGTTAAGTTATGAAGAAAACGGGAGATAGGAAAAGGAATTATATGAATTAGTAAAATTTTATACCAGTCAATAACACTGTTAAATGAATAATAAAGGTTGTTGAATGGGTAACTAGTGGAATAGGTTGAAATCAAAACAATCAAATAATATGAGATTAAAATTTAAAATGTAATTGATAAGCTTTACATTGGAAATCATCAATTAGAAGGCATTAATCGTTTATTTAATTATTGAGAATACTAGTGTGAGCACAAAGATACGGATTCTCGAAGCAAGCCACAATTTTATATATCATATGGTCATAAAATCAAAACCCAAATCTATCTATTCTGAAAATAGATTTGAGTACAGAATAATAATATTCAAAAAAAAATAGCATTCATACAAAACAAAACAACATTATTGTCAATTATTATAATTATTGAGAGCAATTCAGTTCAAAAACCCAGGAAACATGAAGCAACTCCAATTACAAATTAGTAAAGACAGTACAAACTTCAAACCAACATTGAGTGAATAAATCAGTATTGTGCGAGAGCTCGTAGCGATAGGTTGTGTAGCCGTTTAGTCTAGTGAAGTGTAGAAAAGTAAATTCAGCAGTTTGTTCGGTTGAATACTCTAATTAGAACAAACTCGCGACGGATAGTTTTTTTTTTGGATATCTATGCAAACAAAGCAGAAATTGGTCGATTGTGTTTTCAACGTGGCCGTTTTTGTGCAACCGCGTTCGCACGCGTGCGCGAGTGCTATTCGATTATTTCGGACAATATGTTTCGATAAACGTGAATTATGTCGGATAAACAACTAATCCGTCTACCCAAATTCTTGGCGCCAGAGTTTGAAGAAGAAGAAGAAGTAGAAACTGTGCCTACGAAAATGGAGGAGTCATCTAATGCTGCTGATTGTTCATCAATTGCTGTCGATTGTTCACCAGATAAGTACATTAGAATTAACAAACTCAAATCAGCAACAGAGCAGATCCTATATAATGCTTGGAAAGAGACTGAGCTGAAGTGGAAGAAATCTGAGGAAGAAAAACAACAGTTAATCAAGAGAATTGAAAATCTTGAAGCTTTGTGTTCAGGGGGTAGTGCGTCACACAAAGCTACGGATAATAGAGAAAAATCATCTTCATCAAACCAGGTTATATACGAAACCGAAGACAACACTCTAGCAGAAGAAACTGAGTGGGTTAGAGCTCGCAATAAGCGATGATCAAAGAAGAGGAAGCTCTTGAATTCCCCTCCGATTGATTCATCCCGTCATAAGATTCAAAAACAGTCAAATATTGCACAACATGAATCATCATCGGTTGCAGAAAAGTTGCCAGCTAAAAGCAAAAAGATTCCACCAGTGATATTGGAAAACGTAAAATCTTTTCAAACATTATATGAGGAGATAACAAAATTTGCCAGTAAAGAACCTTCTAATTTCAAAGTATTGACTGGAAATTCATTGAAAATAAATTTTTAGTCGGAGAAAGATTTCAGAGAAGCAACAAAAATGGTTGAATGAAGCAAAATACTCATGGTACTCGTATGAGAACAAACAAACGAGACCAATAAGAGTGATGGCCAAGAAACTGCATAGCACTTGCCAACCAGAAAGCATAGTTGCTGACCTTAGAAAATAGAGAATTCAAGATGATGAATGCTGTAAATAAATTGAAATTGAAGACCAAGGAGCCACTTGACATGTTCATTCTATCTTTTAGCACTGAAGAAGATGTGAAAAAAGTATATGGGATAGAACATATAATGAGATGCAAAGTGGAGATTGAGTCATTGGTTCCATCTAGATTAGTGCCTCAATTTAAAAAATGTCAAGGTTTTGGATAAACAGAAATATTGCAACAGAGAGCCAAGATGTGTGAAGTGTGCTGGGAAGCACAGCACAATCAGCCGCACAAAACCGAAGGAGTCGGAGCTAAAATGCGTCCACTGTGGAGGAAAGCATCCATCAAGCTACAGAGGATGTAGTGTAGTTGTAGAACTACAGAAAATGAAAAATCAAAGACAACGAAAAACCAATGTTCAGAAGACTGTTGAAGAAAAAACCCAACAAAAAGCCTGAAAAGGAGGAGCAGAAGGGATTGAACAACCAGACTGCAAAAGGAGCATTCAAGGGCAGCACCTCCTCAAAGAAGAAGAAAACACAACAAGAAAGTATGAGTGGTATCCTAAACATCATCTTGGAGAAGCTTATAAAACAGGAGTCGATGTTGACTATATTTGAGCAAAGACTAAGTGGAACAGAAATAAACCAAAGTCATTCAATCTCTAAGAAGAAATGAACCAGCAATTAAGAATAATGACATGAAATGCCAATGGTCTTCAACAGAGACAAGCAGAATTAGTTTCAGTACTTCAAATTAAGAAAATAGATATAGCCTATGTTTAATATCTGAGACTCACTTCACAACCAGTCATACCTGAGATTCAGAGGCTACAAGTTGTATCATACTTCTCATCCCCAAAATACAGCTAGAGGTGGAAGTGCAATAATAATCAGAGAGGGTCTAAAGCATTATGAAAACTCTATTCAAACCTATTCAAACAGAAGAAATGCAAGTGACAACAGTTAGGCTAGTTTTAAATTAGTTTTAAGTCTCGCGGTAGTTGGAGTGGCGAGGCCGGCAGCTGCTGCGCCCTAGCGGATAAGTTAGTATTTAGATTTCTATCGCATAAGCGTCACTTGAAGTCTCCAGCTCGTGTCGAACGGTGAAAAAACAGGATCGTGGCTGTTTTTTCGATTGTTGCCGTTGAAATTAAATTTTACACGTTCGTCGTTGTGTTAAAATTATTATCGATATATTAACTGTCCCAAGTTGGGGAAAAGTACAGTTTTTCCTTGTTATTTGTGAATATATATGTTGAAATATTCAACTAGTGCGATCGGACTTAGAATTGTACAGCAGTGTAAAGTAATAGTCAATATAGTAAAGTTATCTTCCAAGCAATTTTCGGACTGATCAGTAATTGAATTGATGCCAGAATTAACATACATCGGATAGGGGTAGCAGATGTACAAGAGAAGCCAACACCTTTTCCCGACTCCGTCTTGTCCTGCCACAAACCTAATTCCAATTCCTGGAGTAAGTTGGTATTTAGTATTTGAAGAAAACTACTTGCTGGTGAGTAACCAAATAAATCACTTCTGGTATAAATTTAATGCTGAAAATATTACTTACTACATTCAATCTATTAATTATTGCTCTCTTTATTCTAGCATATTATCATTCAATATTTTGCTCTTTAAATATATCGACAGTCCTCTGCTCTCGTTTGTAATTTGGGCTATCCATTATGGTCCTCCGGGCTGGATATGAACCCAATTGTTTCGAATTTGTATTTTTTTTCATGCTAGAATTATTCTGCGTTACAATTCTGAGTCCGTATTGTACAGTTATTTTCTTGTTAGAGAAAGCTGCATGTCAGCGATTGTCGACTCCTTTCATTCAGCACAGTTGCTAGCCTTGCGTTCAAGCAATGCTTATCGCATTATCGCAATACAATGGACTTGTTTGTTTCAGATAAGTTATCTGTTTTGTCCAGTTGTAATAATAACTTGTTCATCGAATCGTTTTCTATTCTATTGAAAAATTAAACTGAATTACAATGGCAACTGCTTCCAATGAGCCGAAGCTGGCTTCGCCAACTGAGGTATCATTGCGAATAAATAAAGCAAAATTAACTCAGCTATTTTCAAGAGTTCAAAGATGTTTTGATTTAGTTAAGGATGTAGGAACTAATAAAAAAGTTGCTAGTCAATTCCTCACATTGCATAGATTGATTCCAAATACTGTTATTGAATATGAAAAAACTGAACTTCTTATCAATGAATTAGAATTAAGTTTGAATGATCAATTCAATCCAGCATTCAATGACAGTTACTTGGTTATGGTAGCGAAAATATATGAAACAGCTGAACTTCTTCAAAAAATTAATTCAGCGCCTACTGTCACAGTGCAATCGGCACCGACAACCTCACCTACTACTGTGTCAAATGAATTACTATTACCGAAAATTGAGTTAGCGAAATTTAGTGGTCGTCAGTCCGAATGGGCTGTCTTTTATGAGTTATTCAAAAATCTCGTTCATGAAAATAAAGCATTGTCTGACCAACAAAAAATTCAATATTTAACATCAAAACTTACAGGTGAAGCATCCAATATTTGTAGGCATCTCCCTACCGTAGCTGCTAACTATAGTATTATTTGGAATGCTTTAGTTAATCGCTATAATAATCCAAGAGCTCAGTTGGAAACCTATTTCGATGAGATTTTTCAATTCAAAGGGCTTAAAGTAGAAAGCAGGGAAGGTTTGACTTCGGTATTAGACCGATTTTGTAACTCTGTTACTGCTGTAAAAAGATTGAAAAATAATGGGCTTGACGATGCTATATTCTTACATTTTGGTTTGAGAATTCTTGATACTGTAACTCGTAGAGAATTTGAATCATCTCATAGAGATAAAGAGGAGCCCACTTATAAAGACTTTGTAAGTTTCATTGAAAAGCAAGTTCGATCATTGTCGATTGATAAAAATAAGGGTGATAGTTTTCATAGTGGAAAAGCGTTAAAGGGCTCATCAAACTCTAAGAATTTCGCAATTCAGTCAGGAGATGAAATTCCTAGTGATAGTCGGGGAAAATCTCATTGTATAAGCTGTAAGGGGAGTAAACATAAGTTGACAGATTGTGAGTCATTTTTGAAACTCTCGCCATGGAATAGATTTCGTCTCATAAAAGAGAAGTCTTATTGTCTAAAATGTTTAGTGGGAGGTCACTCAGCTCGTGAGTGTAAAAGCAATGCTTCCTGTACTCAATGCAAAAATTCACATCATACGTTGTTACATTTCGATTTCAAAAATCAATCTGAAGAGAGTGGTGTTAGTTGTTGTAGTACTAAATTGGTAAACAATGAGTCTGAAAATGATAAAACTATTGTTTTATTGTCTACTGCTATCGTTCTGATCAGAAATAAGAGAGGGCAAGAATGTCCCCTGCGATTTCTTATCGACTCTGGTAGTGAGAAGAATTTTGTAACTTCTCGTGCGTGTCGTCAGCTAGGCTTGTATATTAAACCTGTCTATTCAACTGTCACTGGGTTTGGCGGTCAATCAAGCAAGGTTCAAGGTCGAGCGTCGTTCACAATTCGTTCTCACGCTGACACTACATTTTCGTTTGCTGTTGATGCGTTGGTAGTTGAAAAAATACTTGACAGATTACCATCTCGTGAAGTTGATGTGTCTAAGTTGTCCTACTTGAAATCATTGAAATTGGCGGATGATAAATTTTTCATCCCTGGAAAATTGGATGGTATTTTGGGTGCCGAATTCTTTCCCGATCTTATCAATAATTACCAATCTCATCAAGAGGTAGGTTCAGTCAAATTAGTTGACAGTAAACTGGGTTTTATTGTTATGGGTCGAGCCCCAGTTTTGAACTCGTCACAAAATAAACAATTCAATAATTGTTTGCTCGTCTCTAGTCCACCTTTGAATGACCTAGTACAGAGGTTTTGGGAGGTTGAAGATTGTCCTAAATCGGGGAATGATCTTACACCTGCCGAGTTGGATTGTGAAAATAATTTTCGTTCGTCTGTTCGTCGTTTGGAATCAGGTCGATTCGTGGTATCCTTGCCGTTTGAAAAATCAGCTGATTGTTTGGGTGATTCATATTCTATGGCTAAACGGAGATTGACAAATTTGGAAAATCGTCTCGCTCGCTCCGAAGATATTAAGATCGCATACCACGAAATAATGTTGGATTATTTGCGCCAAGGGCACATGACCTTGATTGAGGATCAGGAAAATAAACAGGGGTATTATATTCCTCACCACGCAATCGTGAAGGCTCGTAGTACTACTACACCTGTAAGAATCGTTTATGATGCAAGCGCTAAAACTACGACTGGTTTGTCATTGAATTCGATTCTCCATGCTGGTCAGAAGTTACAGACGAACATTTTCGTGTTGCTATTGAATTTTCGTCTTTTTGCAATTGGAGTGACAGGTGATTTGAAACAGATGTATCGTCAAATATTTGTGAGTGAATCTTGCCGTGAATTTCAGCGGGTGTTATGGAGATTTTCGGTAGACGATCCTGTTGAAACCTATGAAATAAATTGTGTCGTATTTGGTATCACTTCCTCTCCGTACTTGGCTTTGAGAACTATCCATGAGTTGGTTGAGAGGGAAGGCGATAATTTTCCAGATGCTAAAGCTCGCATTCCTACAGATATGTTCATGGACGATTTGGTAACGTCTGTCCCTTCTGTAAGTGACGCGAAAAAATTGTGTAGTCAGGCCAAAGAGCTGTTTAAAGCTGGTGGATTTGAATTGACTAAGTTTGCGTCAAATTCGGAGGAGCTGATGACAAGTCTCAATCATAGTGAAAGATCCTTGTTGTCCAAAGAATTCAATATCGAAAATTCATTAGCCATATTAGGTCTAGAGTGGCAACCATTTTCCGATTCGTTTCGTTTTTTCGTCTCACAGGGTCACTCTATTGCCACAAAACGGAATATATTATCCGCTGTGGCGCGAATCTATGATCCTCTAGGACTAGTGGCTCCTCTCACGTTGTTTTTGAAATGTCTTATAAAAGAATTATGGCGTATTGGTTCAGATTGGGATGAAAAACCACCTGATTCTATTGCATCTCAGTGGGAGATATGTCAAACAGAATTTCAATCTTTGTCGAATTTGTCCATTCCTCGTCACTTAGGAGTATTTGTTGGTTCCAAGATTACATTAATTTGTTTTTGCGATGCAAGTCAGTCTGGCTATGGAGCTGTGATCTATTTGAAATCACAGGAAGAAGATGGTAGTTCTTCAACAGTAACGCTGCTGTGTGGAAAATCAAAGGTTGCACCGAGTAAAACTCTATCAATACCGAGATTGGAATTGTGCGCTGCTCTTCTCCTAGTCAATCTACTTGAAGCTACCCTCTCTGTCCTCGAACTTCGTTGTAAAATCGTCCGAGTTGTCGCTTTGTCGGACTCAACTGTTGTTCTCCATTGGATAAGAGGTTCGCCGTCGCGTTGGCAAACGTTCGTGGCTAATCGAGTCTCGAAAATTCAAAACTCACGCATCGATTGTTGGATGCATGTTTCTGGTGAGGAAAATCCCGCCGATTGTTTATCGCGTGGTCTTAAACCAATGGATCTCATTAATCACGAGACATGGTGGACAGGACCCCACTGGTTGACTATGGAGGAAAATCACTGGCCTGTAAAATTTGAAATTGAAGAAATAGAGTGTCCACCTGAAATGAAATCTTCAAATGTTGTCACGGTTGTTCAATCTGAAAGTGTTTCAGATAATGTAATATATAATTTGATTGAGAAATGCTCTGACTATCAACGTTTGCTTCGTATCATGATACTAGTATTGAAGGCAGTGCGAATATTGCCGAAAGCAGGTGAACTGGAATTCGATGTGGCGGAGAGATATTTGTGTAGAGTCGTACAGAGAATTCATTTTTCACGTGAGCTTGTTCAACTAAAAAAGGGTGAAGATTGTGCCCCCAAATTTCAGCGTTTGTCACCGTTTATAGACAAGGAGTTAATTCGAGTTGGTGGTCGTTTGCCGAACTCAGACATGGATTTTGACAGCTGTCACCCTA
Organism: Nilaparvata lugens; assembly: GCF_014356525.2. Lineage (NCBI taxonomy): Eukaryota > Metazoa > Arthropoda > Insecta > Hemiptera > Delphacidae > Nilaparvata > Nilaparvata lugens. The sequence goes on from NC_052507.1 coordinate 57,428,447, forward strand.
TTGTCTTGCCTAAGAGTGATCCTTTCATCACCCTTCTTGTCGATCATTATCATCGAAAAAATTGTCATGCTGGTCCTCGTCTATTAATGTCGTTAATAAGACAGAGGTTCTGGATATTTTCTGCTCGTGTGGTCATTCGGAGTCGTATTCAAAAATGCAATAGGTGTTTCCGATGTCGGCCTAGCGTAACACCTCCCAAAATGGGTGATTTGCCTGCATGCAGGGTACTCCAGAGTAAACCGTTTGGACAGTGTGGTGTTGATTACGGTGGGCCTGTACGCATCACAATGGCTTGACGCAGAAATCCACTCATCCTCAAAGCATACATTTGTCTATTTGTTTGTATGTCAACAAAGGCTGTGCACATAGAATTGGTTTCTGATTTATCTACGCCGATGTTTCTTTCAGCATTTGGCCGATTTTTATCTCGACGCGGACCTTGCCGTGTAATTTATTCCAATAATGGTACAAATCTCGTTGGTGCGCATGCACAGCTGGTACAGTTAGCGAAATTATTGGATTCGTCGGAATCTCAAAATACAATTACTAATGAGCTGGCTGATTATCGAGTGGATTGGAAATTCATTCCCGCTGCTTCCCCAAATTTCGGTGGAATTTGGGAGGCCAACATAAAATCGGTCAAGTCGCATTTGATAAAAGTGATTGGCGATCAACTATTGACCTATGAGGAGATGAATACTGCGTTGGTTCAAGTGGAGGCGGTGTTGAACTCTCGGCCGTTGTGCCCTTTGAGCGAGGATCCGAACAAACCTCTCGCCTTAACTCCGGCTCATTTTTTGAAGTTGACACCGTTGACGGCTTTTCCAATGAAGGATGTGACCGACATTCCCGTCAATCGTCTCACTCGTTACGAACTCATCGACCAGCTTGTTCAATCGTTTTGGAATAGGTGGAGAAAGGAGTATCTCCATGAATTACAAGTACGTGGAAAGTGGTCCAAGTCATCACCTCCTCTCACTGTTGGAACGGTTGTGATAGTGGATCAGCCTAATCTACCCCCATTGAAGTGGCCTCTGGGAATCATTGAGGAAGTGTTTCCTGGAGCCGATGGTGTCATACGTGTGGCAGTAGTACGTTTAGCTACTGGTCGTTTCAAACGTCCTGCCACCAAATTGTTTCCATTGCCCACACAATAATTCTTAGGATAAGAATTATTGTTCGTTTTTTTTTTTTTTGCATTTTTCCTTTGTCGTCTTATTTTCTTTCGGTTTGTTTTGTTTTGTCTAGTTTTGGCCAAAGTCGTGGCTGAAAACTACGTTTCAGGGTGGGGGGAATGGTGACGCCCTTTAGCGTATTTAGATTAAGTCTAGTTTTAAATTAGTTTTAAGTCTCGCGGTAGTTGGAGTGGCGAGGCCGGCAGCTGCTGCGCCCTAGCGGATAAGTTAGTATTTAGATTTCTATCGCATAAGCGTCACTTGAAGTCTCCAGCTCGTGTCGAACGGTGAAAAAACAGGATCGTGGCTGTTTTTTCGATTGTTGCCGTTGAAATTAAATTTTACACGTTCGTCGTTGTGTTAAAATTATTATCGATATATTAACTGTCCCAAGTTGGGGAAAAGTACAGTTTTCCTTGTTATTTGTGAATATATATGTTGAAATATTCAACTAGTGCGATCGGACTTAGAATTGTACAGCAGTGTAAAGTAATAGTCAATATAGTAAAGTTATCTTCCAAGCAATTTTCGGACTGATCAGTAATTGAATTGATGCCAGAATTAACATACATCGGATAGGGGTAGCAGATGTACAAGAGAAGCCAACACCTTTTCCCGACTCCGTCTTGTCCTGCCACAAACCTAATTCCAATTCCTGGAGTAAGTTGGTATTTAGTATTTGAAGAAAACTACTTGCTGGTGAGTAACCAAATAAATCACTTCTGGTATAAATTTAATGCTGAAAAATATTACTTACTACATTCAATCTATTAATTATTGCTCTCTTTATTCTAGCATATTATCATTCAATATTTTGCTCTTTAAATATATCGACAGTCCTCTGCTCTCGTTTGTAATTTGGGCTATCCAATGTTATTTCTTGAACAACAAAATTTTTAAGTTAATTAAAAATTGTGAATTATTTGAATAGTTTCTATAGTTTCTAATAGTTTAATTATTTGAATTATGTTAATTTTGGAAGTTCAGAGAGATTATTTTTTTTTTTTAATTGAAAATTTGTTCCTTGTTTTGACACATGGTATAAAAAACTTCATCTCTTCTCTCCATTGATGGAATCATGTAATATTCGTGGAAAAATAAAAAAAATAAAAATTTTCCCCAAGTTTTCATTTATATCTCTCATATTTTTTTAGTTTCTGTGAACTAACAGAAATGAATTGACCATATGATTTTGACTCTTTATACAATTTTGAAACAGATAATCACGATATCAGGTTAAAATAAAAACAAAAAAGGCAAGCGTGTGTAAAAGGCTTTGTTTTTACCTGTTTCCCTAGCAACGAATACGAATACAGTATAATGAAACCTTTTCGTGTCAAGGGGGCGTTCGGTGCTATGCGGTTGCTATTCGGTACCGAATTCAAACCGAATCATCGTTTCACACTTATCGGAATTTGCCGAAAACGAACCGAAAACGAAACGAACCGAACCGAGAGTGTGTGAAAGTAGCCTTACAGTGAAAACTAGAAGATTTCAATTTATTGTATCAGCCATTTACAGTCCTCCAAGACACAATATAACCAACGAAGTTTACAATAATTTATTCGACTGCCTAGGAAACAGATTCATCATAGGTGGGGATTTCAATGCAAAACATATAAGTTGGGGCTCAGGATTGAACTCTCAAAAAGGAAGACAGCTATTTCAAGCTATAAATGATAGGCAATGCTCAGTAATGTCATCAAATAGACCCACATATTGGTAAACTGATAGAAATAAATTACCAGATTTGATAGATTTCTTTGTAATCAGGAATTTATCATTAAACTACATAGAAATAGAAGATTGTGAAGACCTGAAGTAAAATGAAGTAATTTGAGGCTAGTTAATAGGCAAACAGACTGGTCAGCATTTTGGTTCCAAGAATTATTTGGACTGGTTCCAAGAATTATTGCATGTAAAAATAGATTTTGAGCTAGGAATTACTGGCTGTGATCAGTTGGATTCTGAGGTTGAAAACTTCACAAGGGACATCCAAGAAGCAGCCTGGGACAGCACTCCACATTCAACACAGAGAACAAGGTCTTCTGGTTTACATTATCCACATCACATATTGGAACTTATCCATGAGAAAAGGGAAGCGAGGAAAAAGTGGTAGCGAACAAGAGCACCAGTGGATGAATCTCATTTGAATTTTCTAACTAGAAAACTGAAGAAATGTATCAGTAGCTATAAGAATGATATGATCAGTGAATATCTCAGAAACCATGCTACAGATAAGAACTCCGATTATTTACTCTGGAAAGCTACAAAGTACTTGGAAAAACCCTCAGTTCAAGAAACACCAATCAAAACAATTAATGGTGAGTGGGCAAGGAATAACGAACAGAAAGCTGAACGTTTTGCATACCTTTTGAATACCTGGGAAGTGTCTTTCAACCTCATCAATTTCAACGCGGTGTAGAAGATGATGGGATGGAAATATCACAGGATATGAGAGAGATTCCAGCCTTAAAAACAAATGAGCTGATAAGTATCATCAAGAAAACCAGTTGTAAGGAAGCTTCAGGATATGATATCATTACTGGTGAAGTTCTGAAAAACCTACCAGATAGAGCTTAACTCACAGTTCTCATAAATGCAGCTTTGAGGATGAAGTATGTGCCACTGTCATGGAAGGCATCATGAATGGAAAAAGAATATGCAATGCTAGTTATGTGCGACTTAACCAAAGCATTTGACTGCATACAACTTGAATTACTGCAAATGAAACTTGAGCACTATGGAATTTAAGGTAAAGAACTGGCTCTAATTAAATCATACTTGGAAGACAGAAGACAAATAGTATGTGTTGGCGACAAGTCATCTCAAGAGGTTAGTGTCAGGTATGGTATCCCCCAGGGACCTGTTCTTGGGCCATTTCTTTTCCTGATTTCAATAAATGATTTAGCATATGTCTTACCCCAGAGCCCTATGCTATATGCGGATGACACAACACTCATTGTACGGCACAAAGGCTGCAATGTATTACATCAAATGGAAACAGTCATATTTAATGAAGCAAAGGAGTGGTTTGAAGCCAATGGATTGAAACTTAATATTGGAAAGACCTCAAGAATGATATGCAGTCTGCGCTCTGTAGATGAGCCCCAAGCACCTGCAGTAAGACTCAAGCACCTGCAGTAAAACTGCTCGGTTTCAACATAGACCCAAAATTGTCCTGGAGTGCTCATGTAGACAATCTGTGTACAAGATTGTGAGGATTAACGTTTGTTCTTAGAAAACTTAGAGACCAGCTATCAACCCAGCATCTGAGAATGGTGTATTTTGCTCTAGTTCGGAGTCATCTAGCTTATGGCATGCATTTGTGGGGTCACACAGCCCACCTCAAGCATCTACTGCTGTACCAGAAGAGAGCAATTCCAACTATTTTACATAAGAGTCAGCAAGAGACTTGTAGACCTCTATTTGTTCGACTCAAAGTATTAACTGTATTCAACTTGTATATACTATGCTCTGTTCTGTATATAAAAAAGAACATGTCGACTTATGTTCAACGGTCGTAGATACATAGTTTTAATACACGATCTAGTCAGATGTTGCATCTTCCAAGATGTAGAATAGACAAGTCATATAAAACATGCTTTGTAGGTGGTTTCGATTTATTCAACAAGCTTCATGTTGGAGCCAAAAATGTTTCTAATAAAGCTTGAAGAATTAAATTATTTAGTTATTTAGTGGAAAGGCCCTATTACTCTATAGAAGAGTTTTTGAATTCGAACTGTGATATAACATTTTAGTTTATAGTACCTTCCCAAATTGATTTGAAATTATGTATTTTTATATTTATACTTATAAAATTTTTACTCTGTACTTGACAATTTCTGTGTAAATTTATGTTAGACAAGATCTTATATGAATCTATAGATCAAATAATAATAATAAAAAAACTCCATAGAATTACTCATGTAATTGAGAAGACTCTAGAAGAGAAAAAAATATCATGCTGCTATCTTTTTAGACGTCGCTCAGGCATTTGATAAAGTGTGGCATGTAGGTCTAATTGAGAAACTACAAAAAGTTTTACCTCAGCAATATGCCTCATTGCTAAAATCTTACCTGTCAGACAGATTTTTCAGAGTAAAACAAGGTGATAGCTACTCAGGACTAACACCAATTAAAGCTGGAGTACCTCAAGGAAGTGTATTGGGCCCTACTCTGTACCTGCTCTACACCAGCGATCTTCCTGTGCCAGAAAATGACACTATTGCAACCTTTGTAGATGACACAGCTGTCTTAGCAGTTGGAGAAACTAATGAGGAAGCTACAAGTAAAGCACAAGAAGCCATCAAGAAAATTGAGAAATGGACTAGAACCTGGCGGATTGAGTTGAATGAAAGCAAGTCCACACATGTTGTCTTCACAAATAGGCATTATGTGTACATCGTCAATAAGATTAAACAACAAAGAAGTTCCGTTTGCAAATGAAGCTAAGTATCTTGGAATGACACTAGATGCAAAGCTACGATGGAAGTCATACGTCAAGAAAAAGAAAGAAGAATTGGATTCCAAATACTCGAAAATGTACTGGTTATTGGGAGGAGATTCAAGCCTTTCAACCTACATTAAATTACTATTGTATAGACAAATTCTTCGGCCTGTGTGGTTGTATGGCATCAAGCTGTGGGACTGTGCAAGGAAAAGTAACATCAACACCATCCAGAAATTCCAGAACAAGGTTTTGAGGAATGCTTTCAATGCTCCATACTTTGTCAGAAACTCGGATCTCCAGAGGGACCTGCAGATGGAAGAAGTCGATGGATGATCACAATGGCTGCCAGAAACCATGAAGAGACTCTACATTATCATCAGAACATCCAAGCTCTACACCTCATTGACAACTCTAATACAGTGAGAAGACTGAAAAGGAAAAAGTCTACAGATCTCGTTTAAATGTAGCAAGAGTGATTATGAAAGTAACAGTGCATGGGCATTGCTCACTTAGACTGTGAAGGAATGAATACCCCTTTAGTGTCAAACTTTAACGTATTAATTTAAGCTAGAATTGAACTGTTCATTAACCAAAGTGTTAGAATGCAGTCAAATTACAAAAAAAGAGTAAATGAATAATGCTCAAATACCCCAAATCCGCACTGTTAGTAAACTAGGACAATTTTAGTTAACGTGAATGTCAATTAAAAAATGTTTTCAGACCGTGAAAAATTATCAAAATTTGTTATTTCGTTTTGTTACTAACATGATCATGAAATTGATGATGGATTGAAAAAGAAAACTTGAAAAAAGTACAATAACGAATGCATTTTTCTTTATTTCAATAATTTTAATATGTGAATAATGGAAAAATGAGTGTTATTGGTGTTAGTTTACCTGCACTTGTTCCTCCCAAAAGCACACAGACCGTTGAATGATGATGAGTGTGCAATAACTCTGCACTGAGACATGCTGTATGTTCATATGCCAGAGCATACAGGCCAAACGTTGGCACATCTCTGAAGCAAACAATCACATTTCAAACGAAAATTACAAATTTCACGAAAAGTGAATCCAATTCCACGAAAAGTCATCTAATTCCACGAAAAGTGAATCTAATTTTATCAGATTTTACAGATCTTATTTAAGAAGAATACTTTGTATATGACATAGTATAGAATAGAATATCCTAGAAATGGATGTATCAGATGACTATTCATTCCAATGAGCAAATCTTTGAGATTGTTCAAGAATCTTGAAAAGAAAGTAGTTTTCAATGGAGAGTCTTTTGACAGTTCATAACTTGTTAGCTACTACAATCTATAATTTATTCTTCAAATTTGTTGTCAATTGATAGAACTACTCAAATAGATATATTTTTTATTTGTCAACATAAGCCTCATTGTTGTCATTTATTCAATGTAGGCAGCTGGAAATTAATGTATGATGATATGAAATAAAATAACTGCTAAAATTGCGAATTTACAAAATTAATCTATTGTAATTCATAACAGTCCAGGCAATGAATGCTCGAAAAAGGGTATAGAAGGAAAAGTTCGGAAGACAATTTTTGACTCGGCAGTTCTGTTTAGGGTAGTAAGGAGGTAAACATATCAAAAGTCCCCTTAGCACAGGGGGTAGGGGTGGTTCAAAGGTACCATTTTTTGGTTTCTCGCATATAACTCGAAAACTGTTCATTGTACGGACATGACTGTTCTATACGAAGTTGAAGGTTACATAAATTCCTACAATATTCATTAACCAACTTTTTCTGTATCTCCAATAGTTCTTGAGATATCCGCTCTTGAAGGTATGGCGTTTTAAGAAAAATACGTTTGCTTCCAATGTTTTGCCAGTTTTGCTCTTATAACTTCTTAAACATCGATGAAAAATGTGCTGATTATGAGCGTATAGAGCATTAAATTATCTTCAATTTAATGTATAATTTCACACTCTACGCATTTCCCTACGACTGTTGCAGCAGCGTTAGTGTTGATTGTGTAATCTTCAGTTTTGCAACAATATAGCCTACCAATTGACAAACGAATTTGGAGGGAGTGTTTTCAGCACAATTTTTGACTTCACAGCTTTGTTGGGACCAGTTAGGGGGTGAACATATCGAAAGTCCTCATCCCTACCCCATGTGCTGAAGGGATGAGGGTGGTTTAAATGTTGCATTTTGGAACTTTTTGCTTCCACGCTTATATCTTGGCAACAATGCGTTTAACCATCATGACTAATTGTTCACAAATTGATTTTGATAAATTCTCTACAATTTTTGTTCCATGAATTTTTGTGATATTTCTAACAGTTTTCGAGAAATCCGCTCTTGAAAGTGTGGAATTGTCGAAATAACAGGTTTCTATGCATTGTTTTGTTCTTTCAGGGCATATAACTCTCCAACAATGCATTGTAAAAATAAATGCTCATTGTAGGTTTAAAGAGTGTTGAATTATTTTCAATTTGATGTATTTTTTCTCTATTCCAAGATTTCCTTCCATTGTTATAGCAGCTTTAATGTAGGGGGTTGAATTTTAAATGCTGCAATAATTGATCATTTGACAATGGAATTTGAAGGGGGTGTGTGGAACGCAATATTTGATTTCGCATCTCAATTAAGACTAGTTAGAAGGTTAACATAGGAAAAATGTGCATCTTCATTCCCTCTGTTAAAGGTGTGGAACCGCTGAGTTGACACTTGTTTCAAATTTAAAAATATCACCCCCTACATTAAAGATGGAGGTAACAATGGAAGGAAAACTTGGAATAAAGAAAAAATATATCATATTGAAGATAATTTAATGCTCTTCAAACCTACAATGAACATTGATTTTTACAATGCATTGTTGGAGACTTCAAAGGCCTGAAAGAGCAAAGCAATGGATAGAAACCTGTTATTTCGACAATTCCACACTTTCAAGAGCGGATATATCGAAAACTATTAGAGATATCATGAAACTTCATTGGAAAAAAATCGTAGAGAATTTATCAAACTTAATTTTTGAACAGTTAGTCATTATGTTAAACGCATTGTTACCAAGATATAAGCGTGGAAGCAAAAAGTTGAAAAATGCAACATTTAAACCACCCTCATCCCTTCAGCACATAGGGTAGGGATGTGAACTCCCTAACTGGTTCCAACAAAGCTGTGAAGTCAAAAATTGTGCTGAAAACACTCCCTCCAAATTCTTTTGTCATATTGGTCCATTATTGCTAGAATGGAGATTTCACACTCAACACTAAAGCTGCTGCAAAAGGTGTAGGGAAATTCGTAAAAGTGTGAAACTGAAGAGAATTTAATGCTCTTTAAGCACATAATAAGCACGGATTTTTTCCATCGATATTTGAGAAGTTATAAGAGCAAAAATGGCAAAACATTGTAAGCAAACGTGTTTTTTTTTCAATTCCATACATTCAAGAGCGGATATCTCAAGAACTATAGGTGATACAGAAAAAGTTGTTAAATGAATATTGTAGGAATTTATGTAACCTTTAATTTCGTATACAATAGTCATGTCCTTAAGATGAACAGTTCTCGAGTTATATGCGAGAAACCAAAAAATGGTACCTTTGAACCACCCCCACCTCCTAAGCACAGGGGGTAGTGGTGGGGACTTTTGATATGTTTACTTCCTTACTACCCTAAACCATAGAGAAAAAATGGCGTAAGTAGATATCCCAAGGTATAGGACATTTATGTCGCAACTTTTACTGTTATCTCAAGCCGATTACTGCCGATTATTGTCAATTTCTACTGTTTTGTTGGGGTGAGAGTGTATGAACGGCACAATTTGAGGGACTACCAGCGTCACACAGCTGCATGGGAAAGAACTACGTGAACTATCGGCTTGAGATAACAGTAAATGTTGCGACATAAACGCCCTATACCATGGGATATCTAATTATGCTATCGTTTCTCTATGCCTAAACAGAACCGCGGGGCCAAAAATTGTCTTCCAAACTTTTCCCTCTATAACTCTTCCTTGACTGAACTATAAGGTGAGATTTATTAGATTTTCTATTCTATTCTTCGTTGAAGGTTGAACTACAGTTTCAGAAACTTTGAGGTTCAAGTTTTCAATAAGTTACTGCCTTCAAAAAATCCTTATGCATACTTATCTTCTTATATTATTACATTATTAGGCTATGTGATTGTTCTAAAATTAATGTTAATATTCCCAGATCCATCATGCAACCAAGCTCAACCTTCATTTTGAAATTTCAATTTTTTTTATTGTCAAGAAGCAGAAGAAAATATAATATGCATAGTTATACATAAAAATAAAATAAAAGTACATAGTGTTTTCAATGACAATTAAATTTGAAATTTATCATTGATACTAGGGCTGACTTTGGTGTTATACTGTGGTATCAACACTATAGTCAGCCATGGTAATACCAATAACCTGTCATCACCACGTTAAACTATATCCAAACAGGTATTCAAACCATTCAAATACAGAACTGGCATTTACGCGTGAAAAATTTAATTCAACTAATAGTTAAAATGCTCCCACAATGCAATGCCAATAAATTAGAGTCAACTCGAAAATGATTTCATTTCACAAAAATCCAACTCACCGAACTAGCATAGGTACAAGACCAACAAATAGATTCCTCACTCCTCCAGCTTTGAAAGTTTTCAGCAGAAAATCCCATGTGCCAGAGTAGATAACTGGCCTGCGGGAATGGTCCGCTTGGCTTACTTTACCTGAAATAAAAGTTCGAGTTTCAGTTTTTAAAATTTATTTTCATAGCTCATCATTATTTTGAAATAGGTAAACCAAATGGATAGACACACTTCAATACCGGCCTGCAGACAATTATTTTATAGGAATAGATTAGTCAAAAAACTCACCGACATTTGCACAAACATTATTCAATTTAAAAAAAAAAGATTCACACGGATTTTTCACTTCAATACTGATGTGCACACTTATTATTATGGATAGATTTATTATAAAAGCTTGCAGACATTCGCACAAACCTTTCTAATGTAAGCCGTGCTTCAGTCTGGAAAACACAAATAGGCCTAGATGAGATTATGATAATTATTTTAAAGTTAACATGCAAATTATATAAGAAGCAGGTACAACCCATACTCTGGAATAATATTAGAAAAACACAAATTTGCCTGAATGACATTATAATAATTACAGTATTTCAGAGTTATCATGCATATTATTTAGGACGAGCAGGTGTAAACCATGCCTGAACGGTCTACAAATGAATGATATTGAAATGGGTGTTAGTAGGATTAGCAGGCATAGGATTAGTAGCCTATTCATTTTCTTCATCTACAAAAATACTTAATCAAGTCAAAGATAAATTAGATTAATAATATCTAGAAATTGGAACTGTTATCTTATAAGTGTAATAATTGTACATGACTGAATAAATAGATAAATAACAATTCTAATTGAGATCTACAAAAAATTACGTTTGAAAAATATGATTAGTATATATATTTTTTTAAATCACACAGAAAATTCTAGTTTAGTAGGAAATTCTCAACAAAAAAACTTGCGAGATTGAGGAAACGAACCTATAACCTCCTGTTCCAAAGTCCAGCGTGGTACCACAACGCCACGTTGTCTTAAGGATAAAGCGATGTTTTTATAGCCCTTCTGTTGGCTAAGCTCTATGACGGAATAAAAATAATTATTCGTATATTTCTAGAATCAGGATGGATTAGTAAAATTTAAAATAACAATATTTATACTTGAAAATCTGTTTGCGTAATTTCTAGTTAATCAGTTTGGTATTTCAGGCGTGATCAGCTTATCTTGATTTATTTGAACCCCATTCTTCATCCTAAAGCTGGATTCGCACACAAGAGTGACAGTGGACAATGAAAACATAATTCCCACGTGTTCTAATAATAAAAATTGCCAAACTTAGCAGAATACATTGAAAGGTGCTAATGTATGATGAATCATGGACGATGTATGATAATGAATAAACTATGAATAAAAAGGAAGACTGATAATAATATGAATAATCACCAGTCTGAATCAGCAACTGTGTCAAATTGAAATTAACCAATCACATCAACTTGAACAATTGGTATATAATGAATTAAAGATGATAAATTATAAAGGTTCAATGATTGAATATGATAAATCATGGATAACTGATATTTACCAGTCTGGGTCTGGAGCTGAATCTTGCTGAGCTCCACAGGACAAAGTCCGACGGTGGTGACCAGGCCGGCCACACAGCCCGACAGAAACACATCCCAGTGGTAGTAGCGGTAAGTAGTGGACAGCTTCCCACCCTCCCCCTCCACTACGTCACAGCAGTGCCGTTTCGGATGCTCACCGCGGTAGTGGGCGAGTGCGCGAAGCGAGTTCCCGTAGCAGCCAAAGTAGACAGAGTTCATGACGCCAGCTGAGACCAGTGGCATAAACATGCCTTTGTAGAACCCCAGCACCTGTCCAAAACAGATAAAGCTGATTAAAAATTATTAATCTCCGTCAAAAATATGAATATTGTATTTTTGTTCCAATGCCTGTGTAGAGGCCTAACACCTAAAAGTGAAACACAGATGAAAATAAATCAATCTTTGTTACATGAATAATGATGTGTTTATTTGTTGCAAGTGTATCAATGCATACTTCTAATGACTTTCAAAAGCCTATTGCATGTTAAAATAGAAGTAAACTAACATTATTGATAGTCAGCTATTTATTAGAAAAGGAGATAACTATAACATTAGATTTTATTTTCTCAAGCAGCAGGGCGCGGAAAGTGGAGTTCATATCAAAAGTTGTATGATTTATTAGTAAATAATGATGTTGGCTTTATAATTCAAAGACCAGGGTTCAAATCCCGGCCCGGGCAAGATTTTTTCTCGGGCAACCACCGTGTTTCGGATGAACACGTTATTGTCGGTCCAGGCTGCCTAAAAACAGACGTTAGGTCATGTCCGAGGCCCTGAAATTGATCAGGTGCGACCTGGAAACTCTGACACTAGATCTGAGCCAGCCAGGTCACTCGATATTATCACTTTGTATTTGAATAGTAATTTTATCATCTATTCTTGATAATATTCAAGAGAGATGTGTTTCACTCACCCCATCTCTTCTGAGAATTGATGCAAATATGTCGCATGATCCCTTGCAGTGTGCCTGTTGTCTCACCTTAATTGTGTCAAGTGGGTGACCAACGATTAATCCACAAACGCCTGTAAATTACAATTAATAATACTTTAAATTATATAGGTAAGTTAAGAATAAGCATATTTGCAAAAACTGACAATAGTAGCCTACAGGATATTTTCAGCAATCTAAATGTGTTTAATAATCATAATAATTTGGGGAAAACACTACAGCTCGATTTTATTGAATTTTATTGGGGAATTTGTAACAAGGGATAAAAGAAACAAGACATTAATGTTGACATGAAGTTTCATTTTGTTCATTTATAAATTAATATGTTATTGGGCTATTATTTGGTTAAAGAGGTTAAACTAGTGGAAGAAGCTACTAATAAACTATGAGTTGAAGTAACTATATCTGTCTATAAAGAAAATATATTACATTCTGACCACCTAAAGACCTACCTACTTAAAATGTTAGATTAGATAGCTTAGCTAGCTTACCTAGATTAGAGGATTGAGTCTATTTCAATTTATGTTCAATACAAAAATACATTGGATAAGGATTATTAGCCTAAATAAGTTGAATTTGTACACAAAGTATGTTATAAGTAAATTCAATAAGACAAAGAAAGTAGGCACTTAAACTATCTATTCAACCAGTCTAACAACATAATTTATTACTTATGTGAATCAATATTTCAAATGAAATTATTCTTGAAAGTTATAGACTAGTTCAAGACTACGATCATGATGAAAAAAGAATTGAAATAATTCAAGTTACCAGCAAACCATCCTGCTCCAAAATCGTACCATCGAAAAGTATGATCACTCATTACTCGAGTCTCTTGAGTGACTGAAGATAAGCGAACTTTGACATTGTATTATTTTTCTGAGGTTGTATTGTTGGATAAAGTTCAGTCTATCATCAGATGATAGAAAACTGTGTCGTGGCGTTTGTGAATCCAAAAATAAATATAGTTGCTAAACATTAGTGTTCTCATTCTGACTGAATTTAGAACAAGGTTTCTCTAAAAAGTGATTGAATTTGAAAAAAACATTGTTATCAGAAATCAAAATTCTCATAAAATATACTCTATGTAGTAGATTTTCAATCAAAAAGTAGTCAAAAAACAAAATCAGTAAGCTAATAATAATACAGAACAAAGAACAATAAATTAAAAAGATAGGTTATGTTTTTAAATTTGAAAAAATCAAACAGCTGATTCACTGACTGTCAGCTGACAAGCAAACAAGCAGACGAGAAAATCCCGTATGCAAGAAGAATGCAAGTAGTAAACATAACCTTAATTTTTTTCAGATTCAAGTTTTACTGTTGTGTGTTGTGCTCCTCTTTAATTTATTGAAGTTTCCAGGTCAAAACAAACTGTACTTTGTTCTACTTTTGCTATATAAAATCATTGGAACTTATTAATTTAGAATATTCTTCAGAATTGATACCCTTGGCTTAGTTTAGTTTTAAATTTAAAGAGTTCCGTGTTTGTTGTCATTTGTTTTTTTAACCTTCTCAGTTATTGCTATTGACTTATTTAGTGGGATTATTGGCTATAGGAAAATGAGAAATAATCTGCAATTTTGTTTTCTTTTTTCCTGTATTATTTTAATGTTGTACAAAGGAAATGCAGCACAGCAAGGAAGCGTTGACAGTAAATACACGACTTGTTCCAGTGAGTAGAAAAATATTTTTGCTTACCATATTCTAGTAAATGGAACAATAGAGAAAGGATATCATAGCTTAAAAAAATATCCCATAGTATAGGGCATTTGTGTTTTAAATTTTACTGTTTGTTTAAGCCGTTTATTGTTGACTAGCAGGTTACCCGTGCTCCACGAGAGCCTAAATGAGAAACTTTTGGTCCTAATGAAATCTTAAAAATGATCAAGAATTGGAAATAGGCCTATAACCATTCTCGATAAATAAATAATCCATAAGTAAAACAAGTTAATCAGTTCAGTAGTTCAGGCGTGATGATGCGTCATTTGTAAATTTCCTATCCTGTGTACGGGATCTAGTTCTCTCGTTTATTATAATAAATTATTATACATTACTGTCAATTTTTTTTGTTGATCATTGAGGTCTTTCCACACCCAACGTAGCGTAGCTAGAAATATGTCTTTATAAGACTTAGTCGTTGTATCTCCCTTGTTAAGCTGTTAAATTAAATCAACGCTTGCGCTGTAGGCATGGACAAACTTATATTTAGAACATAATTGCTCTATACCCTGGCGCGGATCCAGGGAGGGGGGGTGATCGCCCCCCCCCCACAACTTTCCGAGTGGTGTTTGTGGAAAATTTACAGTTACAAGTCCAGGTAATATATACATGAAATATTGATTGGATACATAAAATAAGTCCAGAGCCAATTATTTCATGCAAATTTTCCTTGTGTTAGACTCATGATGGCCCAAAAAGTTCTTATTCTCGGTTCATTTTCCAGTTTTCAGCTATTTCCGCCAAATCCTGACACAAAAATTTGTTTTTGCCTTTTTTAGATGATGAAATTATTGATATGGTAATGAATTCTCCATTGTCGTGACATTAAGATTTTGCATCATGATAAAAGTTCATTAGATCATGTTCTATGAGAATCACCCGTTAGATGCTCTTAATTTTGTAGAGAGGCTCGCATAAGGGCACCTCAAGGATCAAGGATCACATTTTTATTTTCAAACACACATAGCTTTTAACACAATGATGGGGTCTCATTGTACCACAGCTCATTCTTCTCTGCTCGTCAAGGCGGTTCAAAATCATGCATCATGAATCGAATTCGATCGAAGAATAAGATTCATCCCTGAGTGTATTTTAACCAGTATTTCAATACACAAAGAAATGATCAATAATTCAGAGCTATGTATCTCGGTAAGGGTACGTTTATGTCGGAGCTGCGATTAGTGAAAAAAGCTGCGATTCTAGCAACGCGTAGATAATACCAACGTGCTTTCTAATAGGCCTGTTTATGTCGGAGCTGCGATGAAAATCGATCTTGGGTCCTGACCATCGATAAGAGCATCGATAATGGCTCGGTCCATTTTCGAAGCTAGTATCGAGGCTAGTATCGAGTTGTAGAATACAAAGTACAAACATGGACCAATATTTTTTCATGATTTGGGTTGATTTATATGTGGAGTTTCGTAAGCAAGTGACATTTTCTTTACTTTATTAAACTATTTCTTATTCAATTACAAAATTCTATCTTATTGTCAATGATAATAATGAAACATAATATAGACCTTGATGTATGCATTTCAAGAATAAATTAAATTGTTTCTATTTTATTGAAGAATATAACTTTTTTGTATAAATCTACTTACCTTAATGTTAGCATTAATCGCTTCTCTGTCATGATAGGACTTATGTGATAATTATTCCAGTCCTTTTGGAGATTATTGGAAACTCTCGTCAAAATGTAGTCGAAAGTTTCTATTTCCATTCTCATATAGTCAAAAAAATTTTTTGGATGCTGTCTTAAATCTTTATATAAATGATGATACTCCCCAAATACATTCCTCTCCACATTGATAGGATGTGCATAATATTCACGTTCTCTACAACCTATTAAGTAATGCTTTACTGTATTCGATGCAAAAATAAAATCTTCATCAGAATCACTCATTATAGCATACACAAATTGGTTTTTCAATACATGAATTAAAGAATCAAGCTTTAAGCACGACTGTCGGCATGAACAGTCGATAGAAGCTGAGCGCTACTCCCTATTAGCATCGCTTCTCTCATCGTTGCTAGGATCGTTTATCACAGCTCCGACATAAACGTACCCTAACGCATTATCATAAAAAAGACTTGATCTTGAATTTTAGAATTGAATTTGAATTTTTCTTCTCTTTTAGTTGGTTTAAATGGAAGAATATGATGTTAATGTAAGATTCAATCATTTCAAAAAATTAAGAAATCGAATATACTTTTCTCATATTAACGATCTAGGAAGCTCTATGATAGGAAACAGTGATTCAAAATGAATTCAAGGCAATTGAGCTCTTAGAGAATGGATGTCTACAATTTGGAATCAATCATGAGTTTCTATGATGTATCAGACTCATTTTTAGGGATGTCCATCCCGAGATCCGGGATCCCGGTCCATTTCTGATACCTAACAATCCCGGGATTTTTCAGCGTCAATCCTGGGATTTTCGGGATTAGAAAACCTGAAATTGTGAATCATATTTTTCCAAAAACAATTCAATATAGAATTCATTTACGGTGATGAATATGAGTTTTTATAAATAATTTATTGTTCTTAAGTGTTTGACTAATTTATTCTAAAGGCACAGCCTACAGTTGCATATACATAATACTGTATACTGTACTCTTTACTGGCTAAATAGAATTCGCATTATCGGTTCGCATTACTCACAAAATGGTAGTTGATCGGTTGCTATGTCTCTACACTTGTTTCTGTTTGCACAGCACCACAATTACCAGTCTAGACGGCGCAATATTTGCAATAGTGCTGATGGCATTTCCTTGAAGACTTCAGAAATCAGAAATAAACAAGCACTAACCATTCACTCTTTATCTAATTATTCCTCTTCTCTTCTCTTTCTCTATCATGAATAGAATAATATCTAGTTGAAGTGAATATAGTTGGTTCTACGAAATTTCATTTATTAGTGTAGTGGTTCAGCTTTCGCGTTGTTCGGTCGGTATGGCGTTACGGTCTTACAAAAAGTATCCTATTTTATTATTAATATTACTTATTCAAGTGATATTAATTCACTCTACAATGTGAACTCAAAGTGATGAAAGTGTGAACTCTATCCCGTCCTGATGTGGGATAGAAATGCTTTTGTTCTACATAAAAAAGACTCTGATGAGTCATCTTTCTTTCCTCAGTTCTCACTATCATGTAGGATACTGCAAATTTAAGGTAGGACATCAAATAAAAAATTTACTCTCAATCTTGAGATCATTCATAGAAATAGAATATTTGATTTCAATATTATTCCTAAGTATTTTTTCATTTTAATAATATCCTCTCCTTCTATAATGAGCCCTTTTTCATCTCCACACACTGTTACTGAACATGTAATTGAGGAGGAACAAATGCAAAAATGCATGAACATGATTTTTGCCAATCCCGGGATCAGTCCCGGGATTAATAACGGGATTGGAAATCAGTCCCGGGATTGACATCCCTACTCATTTTAGAGACTCTTGATTAACAGGAAAATCGCGAAAAATGAGAAACTGAAATCGCTATTTTTAAAATCGGCCGTAACTTTCTAATAATACTGGAAACGAAAGTATCCTTCATTGTAGTGAAAAAATAAAATATACTTTTCCTACAGTTACCTTGAAAAGTGGCCATTCCTGCACTGATTTTAGAATCCAAAGAATCACTTTTCCGCTCTAGTGCGAGAAATATTTTTCTGCACTCCAGATTTGCAACATGGCAACGCAAAATAGTTAGTAGGTTATATGGAGCACCAGTGCAGCAAAATCAAAATTAAGTTGGTAACAGTGACTGTGGTATAGTGTTGTGGTGCACGTTATAATAATAACGATGACAACGATGGACAACGACAGCCACCACATTCAGCACACAGCCGCCTTCATTCATTTACTACTACATTATTCAATTTCAAATAAATTAAGGGTTTTATTAATAATAAAATTACACAGAAAAACATTTTGATGGATTTCAGGCAATTTTACCCATAATTACCCACTTTTCATATTCAATGGTAACTGTAGGAAAAATTTTATGTAAAATACGTGCGCAAAGTTCCTCTGCTGCACTCAAGAAACCATTCCGCCCTCACCTACGGTTCGGGCGTAAACGTTTCTTTCGGTGCAGCAAACGGTCACTTTGCGCACTAGTTGCACAAATAACTATTTCCACATCCACATTTTGAAATTTTATCCGAAGTATTTCACAAGATACCGTACGCAGTTTTGAATAAATTTTTTTTGAATTGAAATACTGGTTAAAGTACACTCAAGGATGAATTGTCTATTTTCCAATTGAATTTCATTAATAATTCATGATTTCGAACCTTCCTGATGTACCAAGAAGAATGAGCTGTGGTTCATTGAGATCTGATCATTGTGTCAAAAGTTATGATTGTTTGAAATTTTGATTCTTGAAGTGTCCTTACGCGCGCCTCTCCAATAAATTAAGAGCATCTAATGGGTGATTCTCATAGAACATGATCCAATGAACTTATATCATGGTGCGAAATCTGGATGTGATGAATAGAGTTTCTGATGATGATTGAAGCTAAAACTTGGGTGTTTCCCAAAATACGAGGATCATTGTTGTCAGGTTTACCTGGAAATTCATATGAGAGAGAGCGCTCTATCTGTAAAGCACAAAATTACGCTCAGAGGAATCTTGAGTTGTACATTTAAATGGTAACAATCGGAAGATATTGTAGATCAAAATCTAAAATCATAGAAATTGATGTTTTCTTAAAATTCTACTTATTTTTGAAAATATTGTAACTCAGACCTCATCGAAGATAGAAAGTTCCGAATGATCTCATTTTATTAGGAATTTCATAATCTAAATAAAAAGAGAGAGAAAATTTTTCTGATCGATTACAGGATTTGGCGGAAATAACTAAAAACTGGAAAATGAACCGAAAATACAAGGTTTTTGGGCCACTCTGTATCTAGCACAAGGGGAATTTCCCATGAAATACTTTGGTTCTCGATTTCTCTAATGTATCCAAACAGTATATTAAAAAATCAGAAGCCTACACAATATGAAATGCAAGCACCAATATAGTGACTGTACTACTACTACTACTGTAGTTGCAGTAATAAGTATAAAGACCATGGCATTTAAATGAACAAATTCAAAAATCCAATCAATTTCAACAAATAAAGCTCTCAAATGCTGTTTTCGATTAAAAACTTCAAAAATTTTCCGTGTGGTGGGGAGAGTCGAACGGGAGGGGGTGACCACCCAAATCGCCCCCCCCCACAGATCAGGGTCCTGGATCCTCGCCTGTCCATACCATGGGTGGGATATCTTCTTTTCCTAAGTTCTCCCAGAGATAAAACTTTCTAGATCTAGATTATCATCTATCACTATTTTCAATTTATGTTTCAATATACGTTTGAAAAAGAATCAAGTTAGAAAATTCTCTCAGTAGCTGCTAGTTGAAGGATCTTTTTTTTGTACAGGTGAATATTGTTCTGCGACCAATCATTTACAAAATGAAGACTGTATTCAAGGGGGCGGTTGTAAACATTTTGAAGGAGAATTAACCTCAGATAATCAGAGGATTGAATTAGCCGCTAGCTCATTATTGAAGTGTGTTAATGAGGATCAACCTTCACCAGAAATAAATTGTGATGTAACAAAGTCGAACCAATTGCTCATCTCGTCCAGTTGTAATTGTTAGTTTTCTCACCTACATGCTTTTGACTTTCTTATTATAATTCTGTAGTTTTTTGTTATTTGTCTGAGTTTATTGTTGCACTAATTCATCTGAATCTCTTGTGAAATAGGCTATACAAGTGGTGGTAGTAATTTTTTGTTTAAGATATGGCTATGAATGATAAGAATTCCTTGCTGGGACTCTTTTGAAACAATTGAAATGAATCCTGTAATGATAACAGGACTGTCTAATAAAAATCACTTTAGCCCACTCTTTAGGCCTATTTCTCTCTTAATGTATTTCAAAACCTATAATTTTTTTCTCTAATTTGCAGTGTTTTATCTACGATGTGAATTGTATTTATTGCATTGCCTTTTATATATATATATAAAATATATGTATTTACATATGTATGTATTTAATACATCATGTATCCATGATAATAATATTACACGAATAACAGAACTAATAACTCTATATACTCTATATATATATATATATAGCTTATATAAATTTGCATGTGGTCTTTGGTGTAATGTTAGTTACTGGTGTGAATAGTACGGCAACTAGTTAGTTGGTGGTGTATTGTTTTGAGTAGTCGCATTCATCCTTCCAGTTCTTTCACCTTGTCTAATAACACTTGTACACTGTATTTTATTTTGTCTCGTTTTTTATGTGTTACATCCATTTTCCCATTATTTATTTAATCCACTTCATTCAGTTTTTACTTCTTTGTATTTATTCATTTATCAATTAATTTATTTATCATGTACTCTATGCTTGCATTCTTGTTTTCTCCTTATTTGCTTTTTAATCAAATGAATAGATAATAAACTTTCACTGCATATCTTTTTCAAATTTCTCCGAAGTGAAGATTCACAAATTTAAACCTTTGTTCGTTTTCTTAAAACAACTCGAACTCTCACAATACACTAACATTCTGTTGTACGATTTAACAAGTGATTTCCTAGCAAATGGTATTTAACATCATCATGTATCCATGATAATAATATTACACGAATAACAGAACTAATAACTCTATTGAAATAAATAATAATACCTTAACATTCCAGTTATGATAACTGACAGATGTAAATTGGTGTAATGTTAATTATAATAACTGACAGATGTAAATTGGTGTAATGTTAATTATAATAACTGACAATAAATACATCAAAAACAAGTTGGTTATTTCAATCGAATAACAATATTCTACTAATTATCTCAAATTGTTGGTTCCCATTGGTTAGAGAAACTAAATCCAGCTTTCAATTCAAATTCTGAATCTCTTCCAGGTGAGAATACTTTTGATCACATAACAAACGATGACATACGCTCCTTCACTGAAGAACTTCTCAAAAAAGACAACAGCTCACTTTTTCAGTATTTCAAGTATAACATTCAAGGAAAGGCTAACAAGAATCCCGATGTTGACGAGGCTCCAGAGCAGTGAGTATTGAAGAAATTATTGTTAAAAGTATTTTTGGCTGAGAATAAAGCCTACATGAACTAGACTTGTGCGTGGGTGATGAAAATGAGAAATTTATGATGTAGCAAACTCAACTATAGTGAGATTCACCTTATAAAGTTAGTGGAAATTATATGACGGCATGGTTGCCAATTCTCCTTTTTCCTCCGCCTTCTAAAGTAGGTAGATTCATGCCATCCCGGTATATTTCATATGATATCACTCAATTGTTTATTCTTGTTTATAATGAACAATTCTATCTCAAATACCTTCTATTAGCCAAGAAAGTACCGTACTATATCTATTCATGATTTGATCAAATTGAGATCAAATAAATAAATAAATATTAAATATGCTGGTAGTTCATTATATTTCATCACAGCATACAATCGATTTGATAACAGTACGGAGCTAGAAAAGGATAGAGCTTTCTGGTTTTTCTAATGACAGACAAGAGTACCAAACCGATGATAATCAGGAGCTGACTTTAAAACGTGAATCGCACTTTAGAATAAATTGGTTCATTAAACATGATAAATCTCTAGTTAATTTGAATTCACAAAGCCGAGTAGTTCCATTCAATAATAATTTCTTTCCATACCTAATTTTTTCAGTAACGATCAATATTGTTAGCTAGTCTTGAGACCAATTTAAATCTTTTTCCGGTCCTAAAATGTTGAAGATGCTTGAAATCTACTAATTTGTTGTAGCCTTCTGGAAGTGGATGACCAAGCACTGCAGTATCCGACTGTTGAAAAAGTGATAGCTCTCCTGGACAATTACTATCCCGATGCTAAGACCGCCGAAGATGTCACTGAGGAGGAACAGGTTGAAGAAAACGAATTCCTAGACGCGATTATGGACACCGCCGTTATGAACCATACTATTGATTTCTTGCGCCAAAAAGGTTTGTTTCTCCTTATTTGTTCCCTCCCATCTCGTTTATTTAAACCCATAATGTTCAAAATCGATTAAGTCTCAATTGTCAAAATTCTCAATTATTTAGAATCTTACAAACCTCTCCACGCCAGAAAGATTTCTACTTGATATCTTCCTTCCATATTTTCTAATGAGAAGCTCGCTGTTTCATTTTTCAAGGATATGTGAGGATAGCTCATTGATGTTCAGACTATTATCGTATGAAAAAGAAACTTCAACTTATTTAGTCCATTGACACACATGATTTTCCGAAATCCAATATTTTAAGATACAAATATAAGCCTACCGATGACATGATGTAGTTAGATATCTTAATAATTATAAACCAAGCATTGTTTTGCAATTAAAAACTGAATTCTTATGTGTTTTATTGGTAGGGAGCCCCTTGCGAGAAGATCCCACCTCACCTAAATATACAGGATGTATCAAATTTAAGCTGTCAATGGGCTTACGACTGTCATACTTCAGCCGGGACCGACAGTTCAACATGACCAAACCGATAACACGGGAGTGATCTGGCTCAAAACTTTTGTTCGTATTTGGGTTTGAATTAAATGACTTTCCGTTTCAGGTTAATACAAAACAATTATACCACTTTCAACCTTCATTATCTCCTCTCATTGCTCTTAGGGCTGGTTTTCGAGCTCGGGATTTAGCTAAGCTCTAGACTTTAAACAGCTGAAGTCAGAAAATTGTCTTTCCGAAACGGGGCGTAGTCGTAGTTTTTATGACAATCTTTATTTTGTCATTTCTATAATTGGAAACGTTTTTCCTTGACGAAATGAAACATTCCTAAATAATTCAAAATAGCTGAAACGTTACACTACCTATTTTCTCTTTATTTTATTTTGTGTTCAATTTTCTAGTTTTTCGAAATTTAATTTAAACGTGGACTGCGACTACGCCCCGTTTCGGGAAGCCAATTTTCTGACTCCAGCTGTTTAAAGTCTAGAACTTAGCCAAATGCCGAGCTCGGAAACCGGCCCTTAATGTTCATATAATTTTTCAAATCATACTTTATTAATATGCTTTTTTATTATTTCGAGGTAAAATCTTGGAAAACATTCGTATAATCTACAATTCGTGTAACAAATCATATCTGGACCCTAATTCAATCCCAAATATTATATTCTTGCATCTAATGCAATTTCAAGCTCCTCTTCTTATAGCTTTCTTCACTTGTCTCACCTTTCATACATCTTCTAGGTCTTATGCCTCACAGAGAATACTATTACTTATTATTTTTTCAATAACACATTTGTTTCACACATAGATATCGCATCATAACACATGATAAATAAATACTAAAACAAAAAAACTAGTACTGAATCTGAATAATTTATTCGAGTTGATTACTGCTCTTATAATCGATTAAAAAATTCTTGTACTGTATGTGAATTATTAAATGAAGTTCATTACGCTTCTACAATTCTATTTCGAAGTATAGCTTGTAAACCTTATCTCTTACAAGTATTCATACTATTAATAATTTAAATTTATATATCATATTTTTAAATCACTATATTCCATTGCAATTTCAATTTGTAGGTGTATTCGATGGTGATCGAGAGATGTTCAAGAATTGGCTCCACTTGATGTGGTTCTCCCTCTACACCAGAGGCTACAAACGCCTTAGTTCGAGCGGATTTGAGCATGTTTTCAAAGGTGAAGTGAAGAAGAACACAGTGCTAGGAATGCATAATTGGATATCTTACACTTTGGAAGAGAGAGCCAACCACACTAACTACTATGGATGGATGAAAAATAAGGAATTCGAAAAGGTATCATTTTCATAAATTTCTACTTTAATATTTGGAATAATCATTCACCCACTATCATCAATATAATTGAAAAGTTTTGGAAGTTCTCTTATATTTTTCAGTGTCAAAATATAGTGTAGCGGAGAAAGTAGCTGAGAGTATTGAAAACTAATGCATGTATTCAAATCTGTCAAAACATATGGAGTGGCGATGGTAGATAGATAGAAGAAAGCGGTTACATTCAGATACATGCTTTACTTTTCAACACTCTCAGCTACCTTCTCCGCTACCCTCTACCTTTGCAGATTAACTATGTATTGACCATTACAGTGTTATAGCCGTTTGGTTTCAAATAATCTGAGTCTTCCCTACTGAATATTAAGCTCAAATATTCTATAGACTATGATGGGCTAACTAAGTCAGGTATAATTCTATTATCAATCTTTGATAGACAGATATCGCAACAATTGTGGGTTCAAATCCCGCCAAACGCATGGATTTCATCTTATTTCTTCTTATTACCCATGTACAAGTAAATGAATACTGTCTGGAGCATACATACAGCAAGAAAACATCAATTTTATACTGTACGGGTACAATTATAAGTCTAAAAACATATTAAGCTTTTAGAAATTTGGCTACATCGAGTGGTGATCAAATATGAAGGACTGTGATACGGAAAAGAAGACTGATTGAGCGGATTGTACGGTTTCAAAGTAATTTTGATTCTTTTGGATTTATATTTGTTCGTTTTTCTAAAATCCTGCATGCCCAACTTATTGCCTAAATAGCTCAACTTATTGTGTGGAATTTCTTGAATAAATAACTTATTGTTTTGTATTTTGGAGAAAAAATCATAAAATGATATTTTTTGTAGATTTTTGAATAATTTATAATTTTATTGTAGGCTTTTCTTTTGGATTTTTAATAAATTGAATAGACATTTCAGTGTTGTGAAAGCATTGTACATCATGATTTCATTCTTTCATCTTTTCTATTAATCTTTCGTTATTTCTCTATCTTCACCTGATTACTCTCACTTTTCAAATTTCTACTTTTAATTCTTCCTACTATTT
Source organism: Nilaparvata lugens (assembly GCF_014356525.2). NCBI lineage: Eukaryota > Metazoa > Arthropoda > Insecta > Hemiptera > Delphacidae > Nilaparvata > Nilaparvata lugens. Next base: position 57,453,787 of record NC_052507.1, read on the forward strand.
CTCAATGAATTATTGCATTCTAAAGGTAATTGTAATCTTCGATTCCAGGGCTCAATTCTTACTCTACGTTTCAAGTGGAACGATAAAATGAAAAAAATCGGCTCATTTTTTATTGGAACCAGTCCTGAATTTGAAATGGCACTCTACAGTATGTGCTTCATTCTTCGGAACAATAAGAAATGCAAATTTCACTTGAATGGTTCAAAACTGTTTGTTAGAACCTACTCTATTTGCAACAAGGATAACAAACGAGTAGTTGGCAGTGTCTATGCTGGAAACTAGAACATAGTTTTTGGAGAAGTCGTCATATTTTTAAGTCTTTCTGGGCGCACCAGCTTATTTTATCAAAACTCCACATTAATATTTCCAAGTTCAGATGAGATAAGAATGACATATGTATTTTTATATGTTATAAGTTTTATTTTCAATATCATCTTTTTTTAACATATAATTTCCTATGATAATCATGTTAATACGTAATGTGTGGATTCCCACACAATGTACATGTACAGTGTAAGGTGTACGTGTCTAGTACAGTGGAAATATTATTCCCCAGAGTTTTGATGGGACTATTCAAACTCCTTCAGACCCAGCCCAGACCTGTGGTTTTGCTTGACCTTGAACGTGCATTAGCGTGGACCATAGATTGCGTGGATGTAGTTTTTGGCCGTCATGCGATTCACTGTGATATGCGAAAAACTTGAATTAAACTATATATATTATTATATTATACATATAATAGCATAAAATACGGCTATAGAGAGCCAGAAAAAGTGCTTTAAGAATTATATATGCACTACTACTGTACAAAATATTAAATGTAGGCCTACTACTTATTTATGAATTTCAACTGACTGACTTTCTCATGTTTTCAGTATGTAATCATTCATGTAAGACTTGAAGTTTATATCTTACCTTATATTCCTTGGCATTTTTCACGCCATTCTTATATTTTTTCAAGTTATTTGTAAATAAATATTTTTAAAAACCATCTACCTCAATTTATTTCCTCTTTTTTAATCATTGATTAATACTAAAGATAGTATTCTTATTTGAATACTAAATGCATACTTATTCAGCATGTGTGCATACAGAGAGCGATCAGACGTTTCGAGTTCCGCGTTCTTGGAATACATGTAAACTGAAGTTAATTGTTGTATTTAGTACGAAGAATGACGCTTATCATAATATGCAATACCAAATTAATACGGAAGCTACAGTTACTAGCTCTTGTTTGATAGTAGATATTGTTTATTTTCAATTGAGAACTCCAACTAGAACACTTGTATTAGACCGCCGATATTTTGTCCATAGGTTTGTTTTTTCAGATTGATTACTGCAATTTTACAGTCTTATAGGAAGAACATAGACCGCAGAACTCGGAACTGACGTTATTTTCCTGTACATAAATTTAAATCTTAGTGGACGCAGTTGCTAGGCATACAATTTTATATCAATACTAGACTCATCAAGATATCAATACTCATTCACTAGATGTTGACTTACTAATTATTTTTCTCGAAGTTTGAATTCTATTTTTAATGATACCAATCGTCCTCAACCTACAGTTGATATTATTCCAAAGGAATTTATCTTGCCACTTTATTGTAAATAGTGTAGGTAATTCGCCGAAACAATTAGTCTATCAAGAAAAACCAGAAAAAAGAGTTGAATAGTTGATCATTTTAAATAGAGTTCTATCAGAGTTTGGATGGTTGATTCAATCAAAAAACTACGAGAACTAATAAATGAGTAAATAAATAAGTATGTAGAACAACCAAATATTTTAAATGATCGCCTATAGATAATGAAAACAACTGAATGAATCTTTGGTAAGCGAACCTTTATTTACACACTCATATCAACAAACTTAAAAGTTAGAGAAAAATAAATAATCTATGAGACACTAGAAAAAATCCATAAAATTATGACTAGGCAATGGAATAAGTTGGAAGCAAATTCTTGAAATCAATGAATCTATTAATAATAGTGGACGATCAGTATGAATGTCCTGATTTCCATGGGGTGCAAAATAATCTCCATGGTCTGAAGTTCGGAGTCATCGTGTGTGATTTTTGGTCGGTTTTCCTGTTTCGCTGAATTGACTGTTTTCCAATGTAATCGATGCATGTTTTTCAGCTCCATGTTGCCTCCCAATGTCATCTCTTTCATCGATTTTATTTTGAAAGTGTTGAAGAGATCCTGTAATCGAGAACATGAACAATAGATTGATTTGCGATGAAATTTACCAAAGTGGGCTGTCAGTTTTCATTTTAACTCCATTAAAATTAAGAGTACAATTTTGAGTACATTTTAATATTAAGAGTACAATTTTGGTAATTTTGATCAATTATTATTCAAGTCATTATTTAATCAACTTTTCAAGCAAATTATAAATGAAAATCTCTGAAGTTTCTTTCAATTGGCTAATTCAGGGGAACCCACAGTCACAGGGTAAGGGGGTGAGGATGCAGACTGCGTCCTCGAAATTCTTGGGAGGGGGGTGCGGTTCAAAAACCTTATTAGTACTTCCTTCAATATTAGTAGCTATGCTTTTATATTTACAGTTAATTTGGAAAACTCAGTTCCATTGCAATGAGATAAGTAGTAGGTGCTTCTAAAAACTGAACTGAATCTTCCATAAAAATCAAATAGGTAGGAATGAAAATATATCAAGTTAGGTATAATAGGAGAGCTTATTGTAGTGAAAGTCATGATAATAATGTTCCCAACCTAAAAACACAATGGAATAAAACAACAATAATGACCTTTAAATCAACAGTAACAGGTTTGGAGAGATCAATGTGATCATGACTTTCCATAATGTGCTCCAGGCGTAACAGCAGAGTTCCCCATTTCCATGGCTCCAGAGTGAGAATGTGAACATTCTCTGGCAGCGGATACTTCAAGCCTGAATACTGGAAAATAATAAAATCTATTTACTGTTGTTGATGTATATTTCCAACATGAATAGGCCTAGTGGACGAATAATATGTACTATATCGATTATACAGTTTGAAAGTTCATACATTTTTCAAAATTCTTGTTAATTTTCATATAAAGCTTGGTCATTTAAAAACAATAAGGTATAGGAAATAGGTAGTTCGAACCTAAACACCCTAAAATATAATAATGTTTCCTTATTCCGTAGCCTACTTAGCTATTTTATATTAACGAATGGGTCCCTCTAAAAACGTTGCTACTGACAAAATTTCATAAAGTGATGCTTCAGTGTAAAAACGCTGGTAGAACGGTTCTCCACCCAGCAGTGACATCTGTAGTTGATAGTTCACACTATATTTTAATATTTTTACTATAAAATAGAGCGAACCATCAACCACAGATGCCACCACCAGGCAGAGAACCATTCCACCAACGCCTTTACACTGAAACAACACTCCATGAAATTGTCAGTTGCGACGTTTTTTGAGGGACCCATTCTTATTGCAATATAATAGTGTTATAATAATTCGTGTTATAATAACACTTATATTATTGTTATAATAATTAGTGTTATAATAGTGTCTCAATAATTCGAATTCCATCCAATTGAAAACTTTTCAAATTGTTTCTCGATTTTTATGAGATCAAGCAACCATTTTTTGAAAACATCAAAACTAATATAGAATTCGTGAAAAATATAGCCCAGTCTCTAAATTCTCCTTACGGTATTGACGTTTTTTTCATAACGGCAGAATGTATTTACGGACAGGTATGAACTTAGCAAGCTAAGTCCACAATGTGTGGAACTGTCTAGCATATTCCTGTGTTAAGAGCCCATCCATGCTTAGGGGCGTTTGATATTTTCATGCGTCCCCGGCATAGTCACACTCTCAAGACTGGGTGTTGACCACCCAGTCACCCAGTGCTCCTCAAGAGTAAACTGGTATCCTCACAAAACGGAAACTGATGCTTCGGTCCACTCATGGAATACGCAATTTTTAATACAGCACATGGGATTTTGAAACGCCTAATGCACTTGGTGAAATATTTATGATATTAATACCATAACGGTACCACATAATTATTCCATTCTGCATTCTAATATAGCCTACACATAGTATTAAAACTCAATTTCGTCAAATTTTGAGTTCCCACCTTTCAGGGGGTGAGGTGATATATTATTAATTATATTATTAAGGTATAAATAAAAATATAAATACAAGTACACTTTTCAAATTATTTCGTCACATGTTTCGGCTACTAATGCCATTTCACAAAAGTGATTCAAGTATTAAGGTTTAAGTATGGTTGTAGAAACTTTAAAGTAATAGTACGGTATATATTCAATAAAAATATTAATACACCGATAACAAACACCTATTATTAGCCTATTACCGTTACACAAAAAGTTGCAAATTAAACTGTTATGTGTGCAGTTGGAGAAACCTATTAAAAAAATATCATTTGAGAGCTTGACTATTTGCATAAGTACCATCATAATATACTGTATGTAGCTTAATTATTGTAAGTACTTTCATATTCATATTTTCTACAGTTTTCAAATATCATATGGTATATTGAGAGGTCCAATGGAATCATAACTTGAAAGAATAAGACGTTATTAATAATAATGTTGTCAATACCAGAGTTCAAAATCAATTTAAATCACAGAACAAGGTTTGATGACAACACCTGCCACATCTTCAGCTGAGCTAAGTGTTCAGTTGAACAATAAACTTCACAAGTCTTTTCTCTCAATTATGAAGAAATACTTCAACATCTCTTACCATAAAAATCAAACTATTAGAATAATATAACTTACCGTACCGATCCATTAAAACTTCATATTGATGAATATATTTCTGTATGATTTCGTTGATTACAATGAATCATCTCACCTCCATTTTGTACATCTCATTCCAATTGGAGAACTTTATGTTGTTGGCAGGAGTGGCATAGGTGACCACCGGATGGAACCTCTCTTTGGCCAGGATCCGGTCGACTGCACTCTGAGTGGTGACGTTGCCAAGTGTCAGCCAATGTTTGCCGCGCACCACGATCTCCTTCCCGAACTCGGTCTCCACCAGAGACTCTCCTATGCCTTTGTTATCGTCGAACAGCAGGTTTCTTTGGATCTGTGAAAGCAAGCTCAAATCAAGAATGCAGGCGAGCGAAGTGAGTCAGCTGTTCTTCTATTCTAGATGATACAGCCGGGGTTCTAGCCGCGAGCCTGCCGGCTAGTTCAATAATGTATCATAAGAGGCCTAGCCTACAATAAATTATTTAAGTTTCTACTGTAGAAGGCACAACAGGTTCAAGTTGATGCTCAATTTGAAAATCGACTAAAATAGATTTGAAAAACAGTGAGTTGATAAAAAATTTAAAGTTCATGAACCATAATTCATTTGGAGATCATGAATTAGGGTAATGAAACAAAATCTTGGGCATGACGAATTGAATCATATTTGAACAAATACAGCCAATGTAGATAAATAATCATTTTATGGGCAATTTTAACAAATAGATAAATTAGTCAGTGCATTTGCAAACTCGTCTTTAGGTTGCTTAATGATTAAATAGGCTATTGTACTTGTTCAATTGTTCATGTCTTGAAATTGAAATGCATTGTATTTTTCTCATCTCATTTTTTTCTCATAAATGATTGAGTGTGATGTATTGATGCTCAATAAATCCGTATTATTGAATTTAATATCTATTGCCGTATAAAAACCAACAAAAATTCAATTTCAATTATGAAAAAGAATTATTGAATCATGAAACGACACCTACCTTTATTTTCTTGATCAATATGATATATTCGAGATAGGCTATAAAACAATAATTGATCATTCATCATCATTGACAAGGATCAACAATTATAATATATTTGATCAGAAATACTGGGATAACTTGAATCACAGCTATCTATTGTATATATATGTGGTAGATTTATCCCATAATCGGCTTTTTAATAGGCTATCTGGTATTCTATATGTCGTATTGTATTTGGTGATGGAAAAAGAAGCATGCCAACTATTTTTACAGTGAATTATTTTTGTACAGGAAACGGTTTTGGTCTATCATGCCTGCTGTTCCCAAAGTTTTATTCCTTTTTAAACATATTTTATGAATATTGAAATAATTACACATTAAATAAATTTCTTTCACCATCAACTCAATCTCGCCATCGTGCAAACTGGTACCACCCTGAGGCCTGTCGGGCAGAACGGCCATCTGGACACGCTGGTCGCGTACCACAACTCGACTGGTGACCGGATAGTAGTACCCGGGCATAACTTCGCTGTCCCTCGTCCGGCGGTTCTTGACGCGAGTCATCATCTCCCTGCCGTTCGAGTCGGTCAGGAATGTGCGGTCAGAGTTCAGGTTATGCAGCTTGTACACGCTCGTGATCTCTTTGCCTTCGTGGTTTCTGCAATTATTGAAGATTCAATTCGTGAATTATTGATTAGTTTAATTTCTATTTGTTCAAGTATATTTGAAATCTAGCTCTATTTGTAGAATTTACATAAAATTTAATGTAATGAACTCAATGCCTCTGGAGTTGAAAAAAATTGAAATTATTTTTAATTACAATAATTGATGATTGAGACATATTGTTGGATTTTACAGTAAAATAGCAAGCTCACAATAGTTTAGTCAGATTAGCGATCATTTAATATGTATATAAGATAAGGTTTTGTATTAGGCCTATATAAGTATTATACGTTATTATTATTCATGAATTTTCCAATTTACTTTGTTAATAATATTCACTCAATATATTATATATATTCATATTTGTTTATGTAAGCTATTGCAACCTAGTAAATGGGAATTGTATTTTTTTAATATCCCTCAAATATAGCTAAAAGGTAGAAGGATTAAAATATATATGTGAATTGTATTATTGAGATTGTATTGAAATAAATAAATTGAAAACTAAGATTGAAATGGCAAGTACTATAATGTGAAAATTGGAAAAATTACTCTTTATTATGTGTTTGGAACAAATAAAAATAAAATACTACTGTATTGGATTTCAACTGTCGGTACATTATATATAGATACAAAAATGCTCCAATTTTAAATTTGTAAGCTGATGGTGATTTACTTGCTCTTGAGGTTCCTGGAAAATCATATCTCAAACAATTCGTAAGAATATGGATGGAGAAAATGAAATGAGAGAGCATTGAAGAGAGAGATTAGATTAGATTAGATTAGCGAGTTCTTCATTCATTAGCTTTTTGGTGAGGGCTACTCTTTTACTTATTTTGAAATGAAAAATCTAAAATTGAATAAATTGAAAAAAGGGTAATTAGATTTTCAATTCCACCAAGATTCTTTGATCATATATGTTACAATACATTCCTGCTCAAATACACTAAATGACAGTACCTATTGCTAATTATTCAACAGATTTTACAAATAGTATGAAAAATCATTAATCAGAATGAAGATTGAATGCAATTTGGATAACGGTAATACGCGAGAAGAATTAATAGATGAGAATAAGAAAAGCGAGAAGGAACCACAATGCAGGAGAGAAGTTGAAGAATTAGCAGGAGAAGAAATTTGAGAAGACTGAGATTTAAATAAATTGATGAAAGCTGCTGGATTAGAGAAAAGAGTGAAGGCTGAGTAAAACAATCAATAATGAAGAGTAGAGAGAGTAGAGAAAAAATTCAAATTCCTTGGAGCGGACAAGGGAAGAGTAGAGTGAAGGAAGAGAAGAGACAGGAGAATGAAAACCAACAAAAAAGCGAAGAAGGTACCATATTGGAGCAGGTAGGTGGAATACATAAAGTGAAAGAGAAAGTAAAAATATAATAGATGAGATGAAGATAAAAATTTTGAGATAAAGAAAAATTAAGAAGGGAAAAAAGTCGATTAAGCCGAGAAAGACTAGAAGAAAAAGATTAATTAAAAAAGGATATAAGCAGGGAAAAAGAGGAGGAAAAGAAGAACCTGCCGCCACAAAAGTAATGAACAACGTCTCATTACGTATTATTTCTTTTCTCTGTGCTAGCACACAATACTCTACATCTACTAATAACTCAAATGACTGTATGTAATTGCTGTTTGATAGTGAATATAAATTATTATAGGCTAAGTAAAGTAAATAATCTTACTATATCAACCAATCTTACTTTCTGACATCCATAGGTCCAACAAGCCATTCAAATTCAATGTGTTCTTCATCTTTATAAATTCGTATCACTTGTGTCATCCAGTCCTTGACCGTTTGATGAATTTCATGAACAAGCGAACCTATTAGAAAAAAGTTCACAGTCTGGTAGTTGAAATACATTATTGAATCCATCAAAGTTCAAAATTTATTGCCATTAACGGAATCCTCAGTCAAAAAATAAATAGTCTTTGCACCAACTATACTGTAAGTATATGCTAAGTTGGAAAAATCATTATCATAAATGTCTATATTATATGCTTATTGAATCAGAATTCTAAGAAATTATAAATCTTTATTTTTGAAACCAAAGTCTACAAAACCAGTACGGTACGGTAATTTCAAAGAAGTCCAATGCACAATAAAACACTTTCGAATGTCCTGAACCCAGAGTCAAAAAATTACTATCCAATAAATATGTTTATTGAATTCAAATCATGAAATCATGATTAAATCCAAAGTATAAATGATGTGTGTCCATTATAGTCCATGGAATTATCAATATTAATATATGCTTATTGAATACAACATTAAAAAGTAAATTCAAATAGGTAAAATCAATGTTCATCAAATTCTAATTTTAAAACTCTTTTCAAATTCTAAGCTATTTACCTTTTCGGTCAAACATTTACAATTTTTAAGATAAAAATTTGAATATTTGTACACATGATATAGAATTTTTTCGATTTTTTGAAAAAAAAATTCGGATTGGATCACATTGAAGCCGGATCCGGATCGTGCTATATATAGGACATGGTGACTGATATCGACACTTGATCTACCTCTTCACATGAGAGTCCCAGTAAGCCAGTATGACAACCTTATCAGCAATGATGAAGATCAATGAATAATAAATGAAAAACGTTATAAGCAGGCACAATTATTTTATACTTTGAAAAATTGAATTGTGTATCCTACTAATAATTAATTAAATACCTACGGTACATAATAAATGGACATCTGAATTATAAAATATCATTACACTAGAAATAATACGGTAACTTTCTCATGACTATTACAGACGAATAGAAACATTTCTTTTAAAATTGAATTACAGAGATACACAAAAAATATTAATACCGCATACAAAAAATATTTACAGATTTGTTTGGTTATTGGAAACATGTCCATATTTCAAAAATATTGTTTATAGTGCAACACAAGTTTTTCTATTTAGTATGAAATTGTGCAAAACGATTTATTTGCTTTGAAAGACACAAAAATATTTTGCACTTTGAACAAATGATAAATGTTTTTCCAGTACACCCTTCATTTTCACATCTATCTTGGGATGTTTTCGAGCTGACTTCTGGGAGGTGGTGCAGTCCATATCATACATGACGTCCATCACTGGTTTGATGGTTGCCACCCGTTTGGGGTGTATTGGTGCAGCCGTTGCTTCTTCAGAAGCTGAAGATGGTCTCCCTCTCTTCTTGGGAGGCTGTCTTCCTCCAACAATGAGAACTTGAGCCACATACTGTCGGAAGTGGATAAGATCCACTTCTTTTACAGGAATATGTTCTCTAGCTGACTCTTTTATGTACTCCAGTCAGGAATTGGTAACAGCAAGGTCGAGAGCATGAGTGAACATTCTCAGGGTCCATTTCTTGCTTCTCATGAACGTTCTGTAGAGAACTACAAGAAAATCCAATTTGTCCACCCCTGTCCAATTTATGGCCTGCATGATTTTCTAGTACCTACAGAAGTAACTACATTTTACTAACTTGATAGCTAAATAAGACAGATTAATAACATATCATAATACCGAAACATATAATAGGTACGGTACTACTGTAAATAATTGTAGTTTTAAACACATAACAAAGATAAAAGTAAAAGATCAATGAGGAAAGTGAATTTAAATGAAATAAGAGTAATAATATCAAACAAAACATATTGAAGATTTCTTAGCGTTAACATGTTAATAATACTTCTAAATCTTAAAAAAAGAAGGAAATTGGGAAAGAAAAATAAAGAAATTGAAGATTTATCATATAGGAGCAGTGATTGGTGGATCCTCAAATGATATCAGTACAAAGGTGCCGATTTATTACATAAGAAGGAGAAAGAGTATTAAGATTCTCACTAATAGAGTCAAGAAATAGAAGAATTCCGGGATATAAACAAATTTAATCAATGCAAGTATACTAATCGAAGCAGACTTTCTATCATTTGCCAGCCCATAAGGTACAGCCACCTCTCAATCCTTCGTTTGTATACAGTAACACTGCATTCCTGCATATTCCTTATCTCAAAAGGTAAGTTACTGTGTACCATTTGGGCTAGGTAGAAAGGTGTTCTCAACTCAAGCCTGTAGACCACTTGGGGCGTTGCAAAGCCATAGTTTACTCTGTATCTTGTTGGATGTGAGTATGAATTATTTCTGGTAAAATGTTAAATCTATATCGTTTCTGAGATAAGTTAATAAAGATTTTATGTAGAGTTGTCTTATGTTCAGCACAGGAAATTCAGTGAATAACTGAATGGTTGAATAGCGGTACTCTTTCTTTAGGATAGTTTTGATTATTTGCTGCTGCGACACCGCAAGTGGCTCCAAAAGGGTAGCAGGCATACTGTCGGAAGTGGATAAGATCCACTTCTTTTGCAGGAAAATGTTCTCTAGCTGCCACCCAAATCTTCTTCTTTTTCTTCTTTGATGGCGCCAAAGCCCAAATCGAGCCCTGGCCTCCCCAATACTGCGCCTCCATCCATCATGATCTCTTGCCTTCATTCTCCAATTCCTGATGCGAAGAATTTCTGCAGCATCCTTTGAGATCCCATCCACCATCTCAGTCTTGGCTTTCCCACCAGTCTTCTGCCTCCCGGTTGTCCCAGCATGTATATTTTTCTGGGAGACTGAGTGTCTGGCATCCGCTCCACATGCCCTGCCCATCTTAAGCGGTTTAGTCTGACATATACAGACAGGGGCAGCTCTTTATAAAGTGCAGCTAATTCATTGTTGTTTCTTATTCACCAGACACCCTGATCACATATAGGTCCATATACTACGCAGCATTTTCCTTTCCCAGCAGTGTAGATTTGCTGCAGGCTTGGATGATAATATCCACACTTCACTTCCATAATTGACCACTGTGCATATTAGGCCTATAGTTTTATATATTCTGATCTTTATGTTTCTGTGGACGCTTTTTGACTTGAATATCTGCAGCATAGAGAAGTATGTTTTGTTTTTTTTTGCACTTCTAGCCGTTTTTGTACTTCATTCATCTCATCACTGTCATCCGCTATGTTAACTCCCAGGTAGGTGAAGTCATTCTCTTTTTCAAAGCTATACTCCCCACTGAGAGGGTTCTTCTGTTGTGATGACGTCTGCTTTGGTTTTTTCTGCTCATGAACTTGGTTTTTTCAAAGTTTACTTTTAGCCCTAGCTCATGAGCTGCCCTTTCCAAGTTTTCAAACATCTCTGTGACTGCCACTACTGATCTTCCCGCTAGGTCAAGGTCATCTGCATACCCTAAGATCTGTTTGGTTTTATCCATTAATGTACTACTCTTGTGTCAGCCAGAGTCTCCCTTATCACCCTTTCCAATGCCAGGATGAAGAGCACTGGTGCCAGGTCATCTCCTTGTTTCAGTCCTTGGTTCTCCTCAAACTTATCTGTCATTTCTCCATCTATCTTCACCTGACAGGTGATCTTCTTCATTGTTGCTCTGACAAATCTTACAAGTTTTTTTGGTATACCGAGATCAAGCATTATTGTGTAGAGCTTTTCTCTGCTGATACTGTCATAAGCCTGCTTGAAGTCAATGTAGAGATGATAGACATCTATGTTAAATTCCCAGAACGTTTCTGCTATTTGTCGGGCAACAAAAAGCTGGTCAGTAGTTGACCTACCTGATCTGAAACCAGCCTGATACTCTCCCAATATTCTCTCAGCATACACATCTATCTTATCTTTAATGATTGAGGTGAAGGTCTTATATGCTGTTGATAGGTGAGATATGTCTCTGTAATTCTTGGGTTCAAATCTATCACCCTTTTTATAGATGGGGCATATGATGCTCATGTGCTTATCCTCAGGGAGAATTTCAGTTTCCTTCACAGTGTTTATAAGATGAACCAATCTTGCTGTTAATGAATCACCTCCATACTTGAGTAATTGCCCTGGAATTCCATCTATCCCTGGGGCTATGTTACTTTTTATTCTTTCCAAGGCCTTGACAACATCATCAGATGTAGGTGGTTCAATGATTATTTCTTTATCAAGGATTTCTAGTCTCTGGTCTGACAACTCATTTTGATCTGGGTTGAGACTAAGCAGCTGGCTGTAATAGGTCTTCCATCGCTCCATAATGCTATCCTTATCTCCAATTATTTTTCCATTTATATCTTTACAAAGAGTTGTTTTTGGCTTGTATCCTTTCTTGAACAAGTTCACTCCTCTATATAAGCATATCTAAGCATATATAGAGTAGTGAACTTGTTCAAGAATAGCATATATATATATATATATATATATATATATATATATATATATATATAATATATATATATATATATATATGCTTCACGAGGGTCCTTTTTCTCAAAATCTTATTGGATTTTGGTGACCTTGATATTGTAATATTCTCGCTTTTTCTTTTTTATCACACTTTTAGACTCTCTTTTTAGAATTCCATACTGTACTTTTTGGCTTTGGTTGGTCTTTCAATATAGTGGTCTTCTTTCTCCTTTCTACAGCCTCCCTACATTCATCATTGGAGTCAACTCTCCTGTCTCACCCGAGAACTATATCTAATATTCGTCTCCTCTGCTGCCTGACTTATAGCCTTCTTTAGATCCTGCCATTTCACCTCAATTGTCCTATTTCCTTCCTGTGCATGAAGGAGATTTTCCAGTGCCTGTTAATATTCCTGCCTTTCACCATCCTCTTTTAGTTTATCTATATTCAGCTTTATTGGTGTCCTCTGCTGCCTTGTTTTGTCTCTACTTTGGATTTGGCATCTGAAGTCGATTCTCACCAGATAATGATCCAAGTCGCAGTCTGCACCTCTGCTACTCTTGACGTTTGTGATGCTGGAAGCTGCTCTTCTATCAACCAAGACATGATCAATCTGATTATGATGCTGGCCATCTGGTGATGTCCATGTCCACTTATGAATGTCTTTCCTTGGAAACTGAGTTGAGGCCACTATCATATTTCTTGACATTGCAAAATCCAAGATACGCATTCCATTATCATTGCTATCGTAATGTAGACTATGTGCTCCTGCACTTTTTTGAATACCATCTCCTTACCAATTTTTGCATTCATGTCCCCTATAAGCATTCTAATATCATTTGAAGGGACGCTGTTGTATGTCTGTTCCAGCTTGCAGTAGAATTCATCCTTAACAGCTTCATCTTTGTCTTCACTTTCGGCATGCACATTTATGAGTGAGAGGTTGAACAATTTTTACAACCTTAAGACACATATTCTCTCGTTCACTGGCTTGAAATCTATTATATTCACTTTCATGCTATTTTCGACCACAAATCCAACTCCAAGTTCATGTCTATCTCCTTACTTCCCACTGTACATAACAGTGTGAGACTGGGTGTCAAACACTCCCTTGCCAGGCCATCTCATTTCCTGTACATCAAGTACTTTCAATCGATATTGTTTTATACATTGGAGTAAATCTTTCAAAGCACCGCTCCTGTACAAGCTTCTCACATTCCATGTTCCAATAATCAAGTTCAAGTCCCCCCCAAATCAGAATGCCATATTGAATGATGGACTGAACATAAGCAAAGTAGACTGACTTTCACTTGAAACTTGGCTTAGCTGAGAGAAAGCATATAGTAGCCTTCTAAGTCGCTTTTTGACAAGTTGGACATGGGGATCCCAGCTGAGGGAGTGATCAAATGTTATGCCCAGATACTTGTACTGGTCAACTCGTTCTAGAACTTCACAACTACAGGCAATGGAAGTTGAGTCTTGACATGAGTGAAGTTTCAATACTCTAGGCCCTGGGTCTTGCTGGTTTCGGGTGACAATATAGGCATGTAGCCTATTTGGTCTTTCTTGTATTCACTGTTAAGCAGTTGTGATCAAACCATTTTTTAATTCCAGCTAATTCAGTCGTTGCATTATTATAAACCTCTTCCTATATTGGAGGAATTCAATTTTTAAGTTTATGTTAAAAGGTTGTCTATTTAATTTATTTTTTAGTTTATCTCGATATCTGATAGATTGTATTAGTCCCATACTAATCCATGGCTTTAATTTGCTATTTTTTGCTGTGACCAATATTTTTTTAGTGTTATCATCTATTGTTTTTTGAAGAGTTTCGGAGAAATGGCGAGTAGCCACATTCACATCATTCTCTTCAGTGATTAGGTCCCAATTCTGCAATGAAATAGCATTATTGATCCCCTGCCAATTGACTTTAAAAAAATCCTCTTGCTTTTTAGTAGGTAACGTTTTTCTATTTGATATTATTTTTAGACAAATGGCGTAGTGATCTGTCACAGCAGTTTGAACAATTGTTGTGGAAGCATCAAAGGAATGGGGTATTTTAATAAAACAGTGGTCGATACACGTTCCACTGGCTGGTCTGGTAACCTTATCTATACAGGCTGTCAATCCTGATTCATTCAAAATGTCAATGTATTTTTCTTCTAGCGAGCCTGGAGTAATGTTCAGGGTGTCACAGTTTATGTCCCCGACTAGGATTTGCACTCCTCTATTGGTTTCTGTTTCTTTAAAATGGTTATCTAGAGGTCTAAAATGGTTATGAATAGAGGTAAGTTAGAGTTAGGGCTTCGATACACAGCAAGAAGCTCACAAGAAGTTCCTTCCCAGTCAAAGCAAATGGACAGGCAGGTGGCCACACCACCCAGCCGGAGTTCCCTGCAAGATGACGTGAGCTCACTGTCTATGTATACAACCACCCCATCACAATGGTAAACACTATTATAGGATCTGTGGAGCTTATACCCTGGTAATTCTAAAAGGTAACTCTCATCAGACATCCATGCCTCAGTCAATATAATACAGCTAAACTGATGCTTAAGAATCAATTCAAAAGTGAAAAATGTTAGTTTTTTGTAGAGTTATTCAATGAAACGGCCAAATTACCAGAATATCCGTGAACTTGGGCTTTGCTGTTGATGCGTCGTGATTCGGGATATTCTGGATTGAAAATGTAAGCTCCAGAGGGACTGCCACGTTGCGGACGTCTACTGCTGCTATAATAGAAGAACTCCTGTGACATCGGATATTTTACTCCATTCTTGAAGATATTCTTCACTAGCCCGTTCTCAGAATCAATTTCAACTGCTATTTTTTCCTGTAAATTATTATGCCAAATGAAGAGTTATTCAAGATTTCAATAGTAAAAACAAGACAAAAAAATTAAAAGGAGATTGTAACTTATAGGGTGTAGCAATGACACAATATATTAAATACAGTATCAGTAGGCTAACTCTACAGTTTTCACTAGACCAACAAAAAATTGACCAAGAATGTTCGACAGGGGAATTTTATTCGGTACCTACTATATTAAGTCTCGGACATTTTTCTTTATCTGAATCAAATTTAACATTGAAATGAGTTTTTTCTATTGTAATATTACATTTTTCTCACATTTGAATCGAATCTTCAATTCGAGATCTATGGAACTTTATAGTAAATGTCAGAGTTATCAATAGACGGACAAATTTTTTGACGGAGAATTTATTATCGTGAATGTTTGTTGCATTGTTCCATAATGTCAACGAGGCAGGGTTAACAAATTACTAAATAAATCGTTTATTTAAATAGAATATATGTATAAAAATTTAAAATAACATTTTCAAAATAAAGTTTTATTGAGAACAGATGTAGAATGTGATTCTAAACTTATAAGTTATAATTTTTTTGTGACGTGTCTGTAAAAATCAATACTGAATGAGGCGTTGGTTTCGTGACTTGCAACTTGTGTTTTTCCTGTTCATCCTTCTTCTAAAAAAATGGCTGGCTACAAGTGTTGTCGTGGAGTTTTGCTCTAAATCATTTTCGTTTATTAATGTTTTAAATTGAGTTTTATATAAATTTTTGTGCTGTTTTGTTCAGATTTAGCTGTTTGTATAGTCAAGCCAATAGCCACTGTGTTTCAACTGTAAACTAGATAAGTATTTTAGTTCGTAATAACTCTGAAATAATTAGGCTTAAGATATTTTCTCTTTCTGTATTTTGTGTAAATTCATCTGAAGATTATAAGTTAATTTGCTCTGAAAACTGGATTTCTCATTCATAGGCAATAGATCCATTCACAGTTTATCAAGAATCTATTTTATTGGAGCCGACAACTATTCTTAGGTTGATAGGTGTTAAATGCTATTCCAACCGTTTAAGGAAAAATTGGTAGCACGGCAAATGTTACCCCTGTGGTGGGACAGAATTACAAAATAAATATGTCCCAAATGGTACACTATGAAATCCCTGGTTATAAAAATTATTAGTGGATAGATATCTTGATAGGTTATGAATGGTTTGTTGCTGAGTGGGAAATCGGTTCAAGAGAGATCAAGTCCTAATGAATATATTATCTGTGCAGACTAGCAAAATGGCATACAATATGAAAAATATTAAAAATGATGATGAGTTAATAGCTGCCTTAACACAAGTGTTTGATAATTTTAAACAAGATCAAAGTGCTAGGTTTGATGATATGAAGCAAGAATGTACTAGCATAAGACTAGAGCAGGTTAGTATAAACCTTCTATTGAAAGATGCACATGAAACATTGAAAGATGAAAACAAATTGAAGCATGATAATAGTAGTGTTAAGATACAAGATCAACTCATTCAAGTTTCTGACAATGTAGGCCTAGTTACTGTTGTTGAAAAAGTCAACCATAGTGAGACAGTAGAATTGAATAAAGAAGTAGGTAGGGAGTTGTCTTCACTGAAAGTCAACTATCATGAAAGTAATATTGCTACATTGAAGGTTAGGAAAACTATAAGTAAAGTGAATGTTTACATGAGACAGGTTTCTGTAGAGGTTAGGAATAATGTAAACAAAATGAATGTTGCTTTGAGTCAAGTTGATGAGTTCAACTTTCAACTGAGAATTGAAAAGGTGTATGCAATGCATTCTCAAGTGAACATGACGAACTTTTGTAGGCAAAACTGCTTGGTTGAAACAAATGAACCCATGGATAAAATCATGCTATTGAAGAAAACAAAACGCAAAGTCACCATTGATGTGTTAGTATTCAAAGGTTGTTTCAAGTTGCTTACTTACAAGATGATGACAATGAATCACATGATGAAAGGGTATTCCCCAACACACAATGATTAGGAATCCTGTGTTATGCCGGATTCAGAATAGCATAATCGCTACACAGTGTATGGTAAGAGTCCATAATTGTGTCTTTTTTCTTTCCTGTAGCCTATTTTTCTTGGCCCTTAATCTTTTCAATTTTCGATTCTTTCCTGTCTTTGTGTAATATTCAGTAAATTTCTTCTATGAAGCATATCTTAACCAATCTTGTCCATAGTCATTTAAATTTGTATTTTTTCTGAAATAATTTTGGAAGTTAAAATAGTAGCTTATTTTCCTAATCTTTAATTTTTGATAAAACTTAACTTTTCTAAAATCTATCCACTGTAGTGTAAAGAATTGTGTGCTTGTGACATATTTTTTCATCATGTATCACTTATGTGAAGTGTATCAATTTTGTGTATATTGTTTTAGGGAATTTATTTACCCAGTTTTCTATTTCTCTTTTTTGTATTTTTTAGGGAACTTATTTACCCATATTTCATCTTGATCGTCTTTGTATTATAATCTTGAAATGTTTGTACTTATTATACAGTCTTTAATTTTAAATTATTTTAAAAAATAATTGGTTCAATTTAAAACGTTTTGTTATATTATTAATTGAAATAAGTTTTTTGTGATTGATATCTTTTTCAAAATTTTTAAATTTGTTTGTTCTATAAATTTTGATATGATTGATTATCGTTTGAAATGGATGCTGGAGTGTATGTAGAATTTTTAGTGGGGTTTGTTGATTAGAATTTTGCTGGTATGTGATTGTTTTTTTTTGAGATGGAAACCCATTATTGCCTAAAGAAGGAATAACAGAGGTTATGACTTAGAGAGGCAGTAATGAGATAATAATTTTTGTGTTGATTACTTATGTTGATTGCCATAGATGCAAAATAATGATTAATAATGTTGATTGCCATAGATGCAAAATGATGATTAATTATGAATATTGTTTGCCTTTGAAGCAAAATATTATTGATGTTTTGAATGGTTTCTTGTTTAATGATTGATAGTAAAGTTTTGTCATGAAATGTAGTTTGTGTTTAGAACATTGAAGAGTCGAAATAAACTATAGTATCCAACAAACGATGATTAACAATATTAAATAATTTGCTTTTTATACAATTTTTGAAAACAAAATTAAAACTAAATAATTTTGAAACCCTGAATGATAAATCATAAATGTGAAATGAACATGCTATAAATGAAATGTTATACTAAATGATAATGAAATGCAGATATATTATGAAATGATTGTGAATAGAAGACCAATTGTCTGAAATTATTGAAATATGTATTGAAATTAAATTTTTGTTGTGATGATATGATGTTTGTTTTTTACAATTTTGATAATGATACAGGGTGTTATGAAATTCTATTTCTATTTTGAAGAATGGATTAAAATTTTGATATTTGAACAGTGAATAGATGAAAATGAATGATTTTTTTTTTAAATTTATCATTGATATGTCCATATTTCACAATTTATGTATTGCTGACTGTATAATAAGATGTTAACAAATTTCAATTTCATAGATACTTAAAATAATTTTCATGTGTATTAGATTGTATTGATAGCCTAATCAAGTTTTTCTTTTTAGTTTATAAGCATTTTAAGATAACAGGTACAGCACAGACATTAACATTGAAATAGTTATCATGTGAATCTCGAAATCAGTAACAAGTGAACGCCATGAAGAGTGTTAAGAACATTTGGGTGATTTTCAACTAGTGTGACATAACTACGCCAATATCTACGCCTAAATCTACGCTGCGGCCTACACCAATAACTACGCCAATGTCAACACCAATATCAACACCAATACTACGCCAAAATCTACGCCGATGACTGTGCTGATGCCAACGCCAATATCTACGCCGATGCCTGCGCCGAAGCCAATATCTGCGCCAATGCTGATGCCAAAATCTGTGCCAATGCTGATGCCTACACTAATACCTACAACAATATCAACACTAATACTACACCAAAATGCCAAAATCAACGCCGATGCCTGTGCTGATATCAATGCCTGCGCCAATGCCAATAGCTACGTCAATGCCTGTGCCAATGCCAAAATCTGCGCCAATGCTGCACCAATGCCAATAGCTACGCCAATGCCTGCGCCAATGCTGATGCCAACACCAAAATCAACGCCAATGCCTGCGCCAATGCCAATAGCTTCGCCAATGCCAAAATCTGTGCCAATGCCAATGCCAATATCAACGCCGATGCCACAGCCGACACCAAAGCATACGCCAATAGCAATGCCAATGCTTATTGCTGACTCTGTATCTCAAACTTCAACACTACTGCATTACCTGGAGGTAATTGCCATCCATGTTCACATTCACAACTTTGAATTCAGAAGAACAGTCACAGTATCATGAAAGAATTGATTCAAAAAATCCTCTCCTAAATTATTCCTGTATGCAGAACTCTAAACCTTGAAAGCTGAAAATATCAAAAAACCAACCTTACCTAAATTAATCCTCACCTAAATTAATCCTGTATGCAGCGTCTATCTCTTTTCCAAAAAAAAACAAATTACATTGTCATTTCAAGCCTGAAATGTACATTGTATAATTACAAATATGATACAAAATTTATGTGACTCTGTATTGAATTTGGAATGCAGCCGTCTACTACAAACATGAAGAAATGCTAACTGAGATGTCACCTGTATCGAGTTTGATATGCATCAGTCGACTACAAGTATCAGCCAACACTATGGCATCAGATCAGCCCAACACTACATGCATCCAGATCAGCCCAACACTTAACGTCATCACATTGGAGTCACACTTAACTGAAAATCATACTGAGTGCCTTAACGGACTGTTTTCAAAAATGTGCATCAATAAAATCAACCGCGTCAATAGTGAAAGAAATGAACATTTTTGATTTATTGAAATTTTATGCGAAAATTAAATGTAACATTCATCAATTCATTTAAAAAAAAATAATAATAATAATTTTTTTTATTCAACATACTAAATTTTTTTTATGCAATAAAAATTAAATTTTCTATCTATTAATTTATGTGCAATTTCAAAAAACTATTCTTTACATATTAAACTTTCTGTTTAGATATTTTTCTTTAAATTATAAAGCTAAATCAAAAGTAATATTGATATTCTATATTTTGAGATATTGTTTGGAAACATATAACAAACGCTATTGATGATTTTTATAATAATTTTCAATATTTTTGGATGACATGTAATGTTTTTCTAGAAAAAATTGTTACTGTTCTCAAATTTAATTTCAACAATTTTCATTAGGGTCAATGTAAATTTTTCTTTAAATTTTCAAACAGTAAAATTTTTTTGTCAAGAGGGGGGTATTTGTAATATTACAATTTTTCTCACATTTGAATCGAATCTTCAATTCGAGATCTATGGAACTTCATAGTAAATGTCAGAGTTATCAATAGACGGACAAATTTTTTGACGGAGAATTTATTATCGTGAATGTTTGTTGCATTGTTCCATAATGTCAACGAGGCAGGGTTAACAAATTACTAAATAAATCGTTTATTTAAATAGAATATATGTATAAAACTTTAAAATAACATTTTCAAAATAAAGTTTTATTGAGAACAGATGTAGAATGTGAATTCTAAACTTATAAGTTATAATTTTTTTGTGACGTGTCTGTAAAAATCGATACTGAATGAGGCGTTGGTTTCGTGACTTGCAACTTGTGTTTTTTCCTGTTCATCCTTCTTCTAAAAAAATGGCTGGCTACAAGTGTTGTCGTGGAGTTTTGCTCTAAATCATTTTCGTTTATTAATGTTTTAAATTGAGTTTTATATAAATTTTTGTGCTGTTTGTATAGTCAAGCCAATAGCCACTGTGTTTCAACTGTAAACTAGATAAGTATTTTAGTTCGTAATAACTCTGAAATAATTAGGCTTAAGATATTTTCTCTTTCTGTATTTTGTGTAAATTCATCTGAAGATTATAAGTTAATTTGCTCTGAAAACTGGATTTCTCATTCATAGGCAATAGATCCATTCACAGTTTATCAAGAATCTATTTTATTGGAGCCGACAACTATTCTTAGGTTGATAGGTGTTAAATGCTATTCCAACCGTTTAAGGAAAAATTGGTAGCACGGCACTATGTGCAGCTACACATATCATATAACGATATCTGCTTACATCAAATTCCATTAAGTTAATAATAAGAATAATACTATCAATATACATTCCTTGAATAATCAAGATTACCCCTTCTAACAAAAATTAAATACATTTCCAACATATTTTGTAGAGACTCTCAATAGCCAATGCAGATACAATATAACTTATTTTATTTTAAACTCATATTACATATATATAGTTCCATAATATGATTTATCACAACAGTTCCAAGTTGATAACGTTGAACCATTCAAGAGATATGACTACTTTTCTATAAAATGTGAAATATTAAATTCAGGAGGAACTGAGGAATTAAAAAACATTTTGCAGCATAATACCATAGAGAAAATAATAGCGTAATATAAGTGTGTAAGTGCATTAGTTGTCTTGTATCAGTTGTCTCTGATAATAGGCCCTACCTACTTTGGCTTTCGCTATTATAGAGAGCCATAACACCATTGTTATAGCCCATTGG
This sequence comes from Nilaparvata lugens, assembly GCF_014356525.2. Lineage (NCBI taxonomy): Eukaryota > Metazoa > Arthropoda > Insecta > Hemiptera > Delphacidae > Nilaparvata > Nilaparvata lugens. The sequence continues at coordinate 57,475,798 of NC_052507.1, forward strand.
TAGAATAAGTTGATATATGGACATATCTAATATCTGGGTTAAATATCTGTATACAGTTTATGCTGAGTTTATCTGGTTGCATACCGTATACACTTGAAAATAAGTTCAACACTGCTGTTGTCATATATAAAAGTTATCACATATAAAAGTTCATCTAATTCAGATGACTTGTTATTTATCTTCTCAAATGAAATTGCAGCTTGCCTGATTTCCAATGATCAAGTTTTTGGCATCCATTTCCCTGGTTGTTTCCATGACGTCATTGCTTGGAGCAACGTAGTATGATTTGAAGCCTAGTGCTGGTATCACTTCAGCTTTGAAAACTAGCTCCATTGTAGAATTGCTGGAGCGCCCTGGTATTTCCACCACCTCCTTTGGTAATGGCACCAGTTGAGCTGGTATCTTCTCACCTGGAATAATACCATGTCCATATTTATTCAATATGATAGTCACCAGGCCAATTTATGCCTAATTGAAATATCAACTTATCAATTGAAAAGGAAATGCAAGAATATAGAATCAAGTATTAATATTTCAATTCTAAACAATAATTTGGCATCATGAATACGGTACATCTATATATATATCTTCCAATATATTGATAAATTAGGTGGCGCATTTTAATGTTTTGTAGCGAAGATGATGCTGGGGTGGATATCTTCTTTATAATAAGAGAGAGTCTGTTTGTGTTTGTTCGTTTCTTCGCATCATGTCAACTTGTGGATTGCATACCGGAAAAACGGGAATGATTTAGATCTCCAAATTTTACACATAGATTCTAAAAATATCAATCTCGTGCGCCTCGAAGCCAAAATTTCAATTTCCCTTTTAGATTTTTCAGAATTAATGTTCAAAATTCATTCATAGGATATGAATAACTATAATTGGAATTTACTTAGACCATATGTGAAAATATAGAACTATAATCTAGAGAGATTACAGATGGTTTGAATTAATAACCAGTCCAATTTTATCAGGTTGGCATCAAGTTGAGGAAGGTTTCTAAAGAAGATTTGAGTTGTCACTTCTATTATGCTAGTACCAAGTTTAAGAATAAATTTATCTATACTATACTATAATAAAAGAACTGGTTTCTCCGTTCAGAATTGAAATAACACTGTAGTGAACTATCTTTTGTTGCTACAAAAGCACCATAAAATCATCCAATCAAATATCTGGTAAACAGGAACTTTAAATATCAAGTACCCTACTAATATTCAGTGCTTCATCGAATTCATTCTTATTACCATTGGGAAAGTGCTGGTGATTTCATGTAACTCACATTCTAAATTCTGAATTCAGAATAAATTACACTGTGTAGAGTAAACTAGCTTCAGATGCTTCAGCATATATACCTACAGAGGTTCCTATATATTATCATGAATCTCTGGAAAACAGGAAATTCAGGTATCAAGTAGCATAATATGTTAATGCCTCAAGGAATTAATTCTTATTAGCATTGAAGGAAGGTGATTTGAATTACCTTCAGGATTGAGGACACTGTAGAGTAGGTCGTTGTAGACAGGCACACGGACATAGTGACTGATGGGGTGGCTGAGGGGATTGTACAGAGTCAGCACAAATGGGAATCTAGACTCGCAGGCTGAGCACTCTGACACGTTCAGATGTAAACAGGGCTCGAACTCAATGTCAAGCTTCGGCTCTCTTGTTTTCTTCAACAGATTCCTATGGAAGAGAAAGAAAAATAATGACGATCGATTATTAAAACTATGATGAAACTCTAATGCCTAGTGCTAATAAACTATTGACCGAACGTAGTGAGGTCTATGTTTTAACTAGAATTTTCTTCTGTCTGTATGTAACGCGATTACGTCCAAACGCGTTGATAGAATTCGATGAGCTTTGGCAGGAATATTCCTCTTTCAACTGCACGTCGGTGTATATATACACAAGGATTTTTGAAATTTTGCATTTCAAGGATAATATGAAAAGAAAAGGAATACCTCCATACTACTGTATATCATCTACTTTGAAGATAGGATTAATCAGACTATAGAATTATTCATAATCAATCAGCTGCCAAGTGGATTATTCATTGCATGCATTACACAGATGTCTGGCCGTGTCTATTTCTATAAGGTAGGGTTTCAATATTTTTTATGAAATATAAATATGCGTGCCCATCAGTAACAATATTCTCACATTTGAAAAACAAATTTAATAGGTGATTGAAAATAAACAAAATAAATGATTAAATGAACTGAATAATGCCGAAGAAATTATAATATTCTTTCTTGATTGAAAAAAATTAATTTCAAAATAGTTGAGAAATATTTTTATCAGATGGAAAAAGATTATCACGGAACTGGATAAATTATCATATGGGATATAAATTCAAACGTGAATTGAGTTTAAATTATGATTCAACTGTTAATTTGATTCAACTGAATCAACTAGAACTGGTGACATCAGATATATTTGTGTATGAGAAAACTGCGTGAGGTCTACTGTTCACAGAACTACTAGTATAAAATTATTTCTCTCATCTTCAAATTCTATTTTGAGGTTGAGTGTTGAAGAGGACTAACTCCACCAATAATAGAGAATATTTTCATCTTCTTCATGTGTTACTCTCTCCATCATATTTTCTCTATGCTTAAGATTGTAAGAGAGGAGTTTTCATAGAGAATATTTTGTAAATTGCAATTCATTGCAGCCAAATGAATGTTAGGGGGGGTTGCCATTTTGAAAATGTATGTACTAGTGACTAGTACTTTTGATTTTTCACTATATAGGTAGTCTATTCATACTGCAGTCATAAATTTGACGATAGAGGTTTTCCTCTTGCTGATTTAAATGTCATCAAGTTCCTATTTTGAAAAATGGATGTATATTATATTGGAATAATATTATGTCTAATCCACATGAATCACATTCCTAACTTATTGAATAAAATCATGGAAAGGAACTTGGAAAATTAGGTCATTTGTCATACGGTACCGTATGAATATGCTGCATCAGGTAGGCTATACCTAGCCTACCTATGTTCTGTTGTATTTTATTTGTACCTATAGGCCTATGTCATGCTGTTGTTTTTTAATATGGTACTGTACTTGTATTGTTGTGTATGAATTCACAACAATAACATTTTGTCTACCTTATTACTATTGACAAAAAAGAATTCCTGCTAATTTCGTCATTCCTGATTCTTTCAAATTCCTCTTTGTTCCAAGATTAAGATTCCATTCTAATCAATAATACTCTATTAATACACATGTAATAAAAATTCAACATTGTGTGATTTGTGCCACTGAATGAAATAATAGTGGACTGTAAGAAATGCTTTTGTAAATAAAAAATGTTAAGATGTATGAATTGTATATTTATTGTACTACTGCACAAATCCAACATGCTAAAAAATGAATGATAATTTATAATAAAACTGGTAGCTGGGAAAGACGCCAAATAAAAGTAAGGTTTAAGTAAAACAGTTCAATAGATTTATTGTATACTTTGAGAAACGTGACATATTGTCTTAAATTTAGGAAATGCCACACAGGGCAGTTGACTGACGAGATACGAATAATTGACTCAATAGTCAGGAGTACAAAACAATAAAAATGACATAATAAAAAATTGAGACAATCAGTTGAAATATGATAAATTGACTCAATAATCATGAGTACAAAACAATAAAAATTACATAGTACAAAATTGAGATTGTCAGTTGATAAATGCTGACTTGAATGTTATAATTTTAGCATTGAGATCGTTCGTCATTCAAATAAAAAAAACAATTGCGACTAATGAATAAGTACAAAACTACTATATATAATGCTCCGTAATGAGCTAGTGCTTAAATTCAAAGAGAAAATAAACTTTCAAATGGCAATAAGTAAAAGAGAAAAGTCAGGTCAATGAGTAATCTCAAAAAGTACAAAAGGTAAAGGTAAACTGCCAAAACAGAACAATTGAAATGTAAATACTAAAGGTAACAAAAAAAACGAATGCTTTCAGGACATATTAAAACCTTTGTAGTTCTGGATAGGTTTTATTAGATACACTAAATAATCATGAGTTGAACGTCAATTGAAAAGCATATATTCAATGTAATTAATAATTTTAAAGACAATATAAAATAGGTAGTACAGTGAAATGAGACACTGTATTCAAGAACGTAATGGACAATGGCCTAGACTAACTTTAAATGATAGATCAATAAGTCTGATATGATCAGATATATCATGATAAGATAAAAGTAAAACATAGGTCTAAGTCATAAAATGTGATCAAATTAAATACACAAACAAAAAGTTAATTGGAAATTGATCGATATTTAAATAAGTCAATATGAAAAATGTTAAGTACAAATACTTGCAATACTTCCAAAAATATTGGTAAAAAGTTGTGTCTACAAATGGGAATCGCGACTTTAGAATAAATAATTCCAAGTAAACCCTGAAAAGGTCAAATAATAATTAAACAAACAAGGCAATTGAACAAATAATGAAAAATGCTGATAATGATTCAAAATTGATACAGAATACTTATCAAATGCATGAAGAGCATGAGATCCAATCTTGAATTGGATGGCAGTACATCGAGACCCCCTCGATGATACCGGACGATGGTGGAGACCTGGATGGACCCACGAAGTGGAGCGGACCAGAGCGAGCTACCGGAGCTGGACTGGACGGCGAACCATGAAGGGCGGCGACTAGGATGACCCGCAGGCAGGACAAGAATCAATCCGAGCGACAGACTCCGGACTGGAATGGTGACGAATCAGGATAGCCAACAGCGATGGCTCAGTGGTGACGACACAGGAACGGCGGCGACACAGCGATGAGTGGGTAATGTCAGGTTAACTATTGTCAGTACAATACGGGCAAGACTGACACAATGACGGTGTGACACAGTTGAGATATGCAACACATAAACTTGAAAGTAACGTAGCTGAAGATTCACTGAATTGAATGAACCGTCCAAAAGTTAGGCACGGTGAATGAAGTGCAAAGTTAATTGAGTTGGCTACGGCCAAAAATCACAACACTGATGCTAAGTGAATGTCTGAATAGACAACCATCCAAATGCTTGGCATGGTGAATGAAATGTAACAAATGTTCGTAGATCACTAAAAGAACTGATTGAAACTGATACACCATCTACGGGGTAGACATGAAAATTGCTAATACTTCGATCTAGCAATGAATGATTAGGTAGCTAGTTGACTAACCTAACAAAAACGGATACAGAGCAGAACGTCTGACTGCACCGTGAAATGATGAGAGTGTGATCTTGGAATGCAAGCAACACACCAGTAATAATGTCCCGCGAGACCAGAATTACTTCAATGAAACGAATGAATGCGAAATTGGGCCTCAAGCCCTACCACAAAATGCCTACCGCAAATGAATGTTCAGTTCAATCATATAACTTGTTGCTGAATGTTGAATGTTCTGGAAACTTGATTTTCATAATCAGTAATATAAAAATGATTTGAGTTCTCACACTGAGAAGTGAATAAAGTTAAATTGAAGATAAAAATTCGAAGCACTCGTGACGAATGAAACGTGTTGGAACATACCAAATACTGATGATTGAAGATATTTCACAAACTAACGAACCGAAATTACTGAAACTTTATCAAAGCACTGGAAGAAACATTCTACGTTGAATAAACATGAATTTAAAACTTGAGAATTGAAAATTTTGAATTGAAAGTGACGAAAATTGAAGAACGGAAAAAAGCTGATGTGAACTGTTACGCCATTGCTGTGTGTAGAAGGAAACAGGAAAAAGTGCATGCACGAATGCGTTGTAAGAAACCACGCATAGCCACGTCGATGGAAAAGATATGCGTAAAAAACGTCTAGACACGGTAGGAAATACTCCAAAATAATATTAAATAATACCAAAATGTACAATAAAATTAATGTACAAATGTAGCATGACAAAAAACTGATGTAATCCGTGAACTGCAGAAAACACAGTGAAAGTGGACCGATGACAAAGTGACTTGCGCACTAACGCGACAAGTTGGGACAAGAACACAATGCATAGTGCGAAATCTGACATAAACCTGGCCCCCTTGAGGCCTGCAGGGTCTCAAAAGAGAGACATACGAGAGAACAAAAAAGAAACGGAGATTATGTCGGATGAGCAATGCTGAATTAATCAGAAAATTCCTCGTCGAGTGGAAGCGGTGCAATGCTAGAAATAGCCCGCTTGAAAGTGCCTGATGCGGTGCGAACGGTGACCACCTCTACGTGAACTGCGCGCGTTACCATGCAAATAAACAAAGCAAGGTAAGCCTTGGAGAAATTGCGCGACTTTGAGCCACCAAGACGAATTGAAAGAGGACCTGCGTAGTCAACTCCACAATTATAAAATGGAAAATCCGGTTGTACACGAACTGCGGGAAGATGCCCCATGATTTGCTCGGAACGAAACGTAGAGAAACGAAAACACATTTTGCAACCCTTTATTACACTCTTGATGATGTGACGGGTGGATGGTATCCAAAAACGTTGTCGAATACTGGCCATAGTGACCTGAACGCCAGCATGTTGAAGACGTCTATGAAATGAGACAATGAGCGCACGCGTGAACCTATGTTTAGCTGGCAATAAGATTTGATGTTTATAGTCGAATGGAATATCTGCCTCCCGAAGACGACCACCTACTCTCAGAAGATTGTCAGTATGAATAAATGGAGAGAGTGACTTGATAGAACTATTGGAGGGCAGCTCCTTACCCTGACGCAAAGATTTCAAATCGTCGGCAAAAACATCTGATTGAATGTCTTGAATGATGCGCAATTCAGCAGCTTGAATTTCCTGAACCGACAGTTCAACAGATTGCTGAGATGCTGGTTCACGGCAATGCTTCAAATTATGAATGAAACGAAGAATGTAAGCAGCAATGCGAACTAATTTGTGATATGATGAAATTTTTGACGATAAATCTGAAAACAATGAAGTTGTTGAACAAGTGACAAGCGAGATTTTAGGCTGTGAAATGATTACATTCGATGAAATCTCCTTCCAGGTTGAGGGTGAATTTGCTAACCATGATGGTCCATTCCACCACAACTTACTAGAAACCAAAATGTTAGGTGAGCAACCCCTAGAAACCAGGTCGGCAGGATTGTCTGCTGTGCGTACATGATTCCAATGGAAATTAGAAGTGGTGTTTTGAATCTCTGAGATTCTGGTTGAAACGAAAATATCAGAACGATTTGGCATGACCTTCAGCCAATCACACACAATTTTGAGTTGGTCCATAAATAGACTCCTGAAAAAACAAGTTTTGCAGCGCTGATTACTTGTTGACTAGACGTGATGCTAATAGAGCGGCTTGTAATTCTAACCGTGGGATTGTTAACAATGGGTTGAGAGACGCCAACTTCGATTTTGAGGTGAGTAATTGAGTCTTGACTCCAGTTGGTGATTCACTGCGTATGTATAGACAAGCACCATATGCGGCGATACTGGCATCGCAGAACGCATGTAATTCCAAAGAGGCATCAACATCATGAGGTAAGACACAGCGTGGAATTGAAATGTTGGAAATACTTGGTAATTGATGTAGAATTGCTAACCATTCCTCCAATAAATCCTGAGGAAGTTTCTGATCCCAGTCAATTTTTAATAACCAGAGTTTTTGAAATAAAATTTTTGGTAGGATGACAACCGGAGAGATTAGCCCAAGCGGATCAAAAATGCTGGATATGCAAGAGAGAAATTCCCTTTTTGTGAATGATTTTTTGGGTAAAACTTCTGAAACACTAGATGAAATGAGGAGAACATCCGAAGTGGCATTCCAAATGAGGCCTAGAGCCTTGACAACGCTATCATTAGAATCGGATAGAGGTTTTGACGAAACTGTCTCAATCAAATGTGACGGAATAGTAGATAATAATTCACTAGAATTAGAAAGCCACTTTCTAAGCTCAAAACCACCTCCCTGCAGTGTAGCAATCAGCTGTTGAACCAGAGGAATAGCTTCTTCAAGAGATGAACACCCTGAAATAAGATCATCAACGTAAAAGCCATTTTTGATAGTGATGGAAACTGGTGAATCTGGTTGACAGTCTATATCAGCAAGATGATTGAGTGTACGTGTTGCTAAAAAGGCAGCAGGTGCAGTTCCATAGCTGACAGTATTCAGAACGAATTCCTGAATAGGTTGGTTGATGTCTGCTCGCCAAAAAATACGTTGGAAGTTACGATCATCAGGATGCAGCAAAATCTGACGATACATTTTAGTCACATCTGAAATAAATGCTATTCGATGCGTACGAAATCGCAAAACAATGTCAAAAAGTTCAGGTTGAACTGTATAACCTATATGCAGTACTTCATTGAGAGAAACGCCGGTATTAGATTTTGCCGATGCATCAAATACTACTCGAAGTTTGGTAGTTGTAGAATCAGGCTTGAAGACTGGGTGATGCGGAATGTGGAAACATTTGTCAAATGGTTGCGAGGGTGGAACTGGAGACATGTGTCCCAATGATTGATACTCATCCATGAATGCTGTATACTGCTCCTTCAATTCAGGATTAGCAGCCAATCTTTTTTCCAGTGAATGGAAACGGTTAAGAGCTTGGAAACGAGATTGACCTAGAGTGTGAAATGACTCTTTTTTGGGAAGAGCCACAGAAAATCTGCCGTCTGAGGCACGCTCGACATTGGCAAGATAATGCTGTTCAATCTTTCGGTGCTCAGCTGTTAGATTGTCCTTAGGAAGAACTTCTTCAAGCCTCCAAAATTTTTCCATCTGATTGGAAATCTCACAAGAAGAAATGAAGTTGGAATGAACAGAAGGTTCTATCTGAGATGAATGCGTGGACAAGACAGCACCCCAAACCACCCAACCTAGTTTGGTGCCTTGCAAAATGCAGTCAGATGAAATTTGAATTTGACCGAATGTCAATATGGAAGCATAGACTGAAACGCTCAAAAGAAGATCGATTCCCTGAGAAAGGTGAAAAGCAGGATCAGCAAGCTGAATGTGAGTGGGCAAACTAAGTTTTGAAATATCAATTCCTACTGGTGGAAGACTGGGTGTAATTTTGTCGGCAATAATGCAAGAGACCTTTCTAGACCATGTGCGATCAGAAGAAAACACTTCCACAGATGCGGAATACATCGGTGCTGTATTGATGCCAGAAACTGTATGTATAGTATTGTTATGACAAGTTGAAACTAAAGACAACCGTGAAGCAAGATGTTTGGAAATGAAACAGGTGTCACTACCTGTGTCCAACAACGTGCGACACAAAATAGGTTGACCAACCTTATCATAGACTACTACCTCTGCAGTAGGCATGATGGATACTGTTGAATTTTTGTTGCCATCATATGTGTGACTGGAGTTACTAACTACTTGACCAGCGGCTGGAATCGGCGACCTAGCAGATGACTCTACAGTGAATTCAATGACTGTTTAGAAGTAGATGCGACAACTGATGATGAAGCGAGCGGCGACGTGCGGAGGTTGACTGCCGGCTGTGAACCACAACTGCAGCTGTGAAGATGTGCTGAACGACTGCTGTTGGAGGAAATTGTAGTATTCCTTAATTGAACACTGTTGGCATTTGCTGTAGCCTTAGAGCCAGATGACGTAAATTGAAATGATGCACCGTGCAAAATGGAATGATGTGCCTTGCCACACTGCTTACATGCACCAAAGCATTGGTGTCCTGTTGAAAATGGGCGGAGACAATTGAAGCACAAGTGCTTTTTGCGTACTGCGTCAACACGAGCTTGTGGCTGTAGATTTGACAGCTGAGAACAAGTGAAGACAGAATGTGCTGAGTTGTTACAATACAAGCAAGCATTGGGACGTTGAAATACCGAATTGGGTGTAGCAGTACTGCGACTGTTGTTGAATGATGAATTGGATGTTCCAATACTACGATTGTTAGAGTTGAAAGAAAGAGCTGCCGATCTGCTGGGCTGCTGCTGGTTAGCCCTAGGATTGACCTGAGCTGAGTGATTCAAATTAAGTGACACAGCTTGTGACACTTTATGTTGGGACTCCATAAAGTTCCAGAGATTGTCAATAGAAACATCATCCATAGTAGAGTTGTATCGCTCCCAATCACGTAGGGTAGCAATATCAAAACGAGACACAGTGACATACATGAACAGAAGGTCTTTAACATCTATACCTAAATCAAGTGCTTCTAAAGCAAAAATGTTTGTTTTTGATGGTCAATAAGACTGCGCCAAGATTGTGCTGATTTTGAATTGAGTTGCGGTGGGTTCAAGATTGCCGAAACATGTCGATCAGCAATAAGTATTGGATTGTCGTACCTGGTTTTCAACAAATTCCAAGCTAAAGTGAAATCACCTGGTGGTGCATTGGCGATTCTATTCAACGCTTCGCCGGATAATACCTGTTTGAGATATTGAAACTTTGCACTGTTATCAACTGAATCATTATCAACTATAATACTAGTAAATGCAGAACGAAAATTCAACCAATTTTCAAAATCACCATTAAAACGAGGTAATGGTATTTCTGGTAATTTGAAACCTTGTGAAAATTGAATAGGTCGTGGAGTGGGGGCATGCACTAATGCAGGTTCAACGAGAACCCTATTGGCCTCTTCAAAGGCTGCCAGATTGGCCTTGATTCTAGAAGTAATGTTAATAAAATTTTTTGAAATTTCATAATGAATAGTTTTGTCTCCATTGGGATCCCCTTCGTCTAAGCTATCCTTGATATTAACATAGGCATGTCGAAGGGTATCAATTTCCTCTTTGACAGTGATTAATTCATGATATTCTAGCTGATTTCTAGGCGTTTCAAAATTAAACTGATCAATGAGCCACTGTAGGTGATCAAACAGATTTTTTCTCTTTGCTATTAGCGCCGAGATATCAGTTGGAAGAACTTCAGTAGCCATGATTACAAAGATTACTACAACTTAAAATTAGAATACTTGCGACCCTAAAATGCTGCCAACTGTAGTTGTGCGTGTGCCCACGTTTAAAGCGCAAACGTTTGCAAGAAGATGTGTCACCAAGGCTTGTATGGAGAGCCAAATGAACTGAGTGATGTGACACCAAGCAAGTGATAATGGTGGCGCTCGAGCAACTTGTGCACAGGATGCAGTATGGCAGCTTACAATGATTCAGGTCTTGAGAGACTGGTACCAACACGAGCGCAGCGTGCTTGTCTGGGGTCCAGTTAACCTTGAAATGAATGAGAATCTATTAATACAAACAATGCTAATACAATAGTTAATGTCAAAAATTGGACCCTAAACTAAGGCGTCAATGTAAAAGATCAGGATGATTTTTTTTTTTTTTACAAATTTAAAAAAGTTTGAGTTGACCAGGGGTCATTAGATAATGAGTTGTCCCAGGTCACTGGCCTTGATCTGGCCGAAGGAGGACCATTTTAACATGTGTGATTTGTGCCACTGAATGAAATAATAGTGGACTGTAAGAAATGCTTTTGTAAATAAAAAATGTTAAGATGTATGAATTGTATATTTATTGTACTACTGCACAAATCCAACATGCTAAAAAATGAATGATAATTTATAATAAAACTGGTAGCTGGGAAAGACGCCAAATAAAAGTAAGGTTTAAGTAAAACAGTTCAATAGATTTATTGTATACTTTGAGAAACGTGACATATTGTCTTAAATTTAGGAAATGCCACACAGGGCAGTTGACTGACGAGATACGAATAATTGACTCAATAGTCAGGAGTACAAAACAATAAAAATGACATAATAAAAAATTGAGACAATCAGTTGAAATATGATAAATTGACTCAATAATCATGAGTACAAAACAATAAAAATTACATAGTACAAAATTGAGATTGTCAGTTGATAAATGCTGACTTGAATGTTATAATTTTAGCATTGAGATCGTTCGTCATTCAAATAAAAAAACAATTTGCGACTAATGAATAAGTACAAAACTACTATATATAATGCTCCGTAATGAGCTAGTGCTTAAATTCAAAGAGAAAATAAACTTTCAAATGGCAATAAGTAAAAGAGAAAAGTCAGGTCAATGAGTAATCTCAAAAAGTACAAAAGGTAAAGGTAAACTGCCAAAACAGAACAATTGAAATGTAAATACTAAAGGTAACAAAAAAAACGAATGCTTTCAGGACATATTAAAACCTTTGTAGTTCTGGATAGGTTTTATTAGATACACTAAATAATCATGAGTTGAACGTCAATTGAAAAGCATATATTCAATGTAATTAATAATTTTAAAGACAATATAAAATAGGTAGTACAGTGAAATGAGACACTGTATTCAAGAACGTAATGGACAATGGCCTAGACTAACTTTAAATGATAGATCAATAAGTCTGATATGATCAGATATATCATGATAAGATAAAAGTAAAACATAGGTCATAAGTCATAAAATGTGATCAAATTAAATACACAAACAAAAAGTTAATTGGAAATTGATCGATATTTAAATAAGTCAATATGAAAAATGTAAAGTACAAATACTTGCAATACTTCCAAAAATATTGGTAAAAAGTTGTGTCTACAAATGGGAATCGCGACTTTAGAATAAATAATTCCAAGTAAACCCTGAAAAGGTCAAATAATAATTAAACAAACAAGGCAATTGAACAAATAATGAAAAATGCTGATAATGATTCAAAATTGATACAGAATACTTATCAAATGCATGAAGAGCATGAGATCCAATCTTGAATTGGATGGGCAGTACATCGAGACCCCCTCGATGATACCGGACGATGGTGGAGACCTGGATGGACCCACGAAGTGGAGCGGACCAGAGCGAGCTACCGGAGCTGGACTGGACGGCGAACCATGAAGGGCGGCGACTAGGATGACCCGCAGGCAGGACAAGAATCAATCCGAGCGACAGACTCCGGACTGGAATGGTGACGAATCAGGATAGCCAACAGCGATGGCTCAGTGGTGACGACACAGGAACGGCGGCGACACAGCGATGAGTGGGTAATGTCAGGTTAACTATTGTCAGTACAATACGGGCAAGACTGACACAATGACGGTGTGACACAGTTGAGATATGCAACACATAAACTTGAAAGTAACGTAGCTGAAGATTCACTGAATTGAATGAACCGTCCAAAAGTTAGGCACGGTGAATGAAGTGCAAAGTTAATTGAGTTGGCTACGGCCAAAAATCACAACACTGATGCTAAGTGAATGTCTGAATAGACAACCATCCAAATGCTTGGCATGGTGAATGAAATGTAACAAATGTTCGTAGATCACTAAAAGAACTGATTGAAACTGATACACCATCTACGGGGTAGACATGAAAATTGCTAATACTTCGATCTAGCAATGAATGATTAGGTAGCTAGTTGACTAACCTAACAAAAACGGATACAGAGCAGAACGTCTGACTGCACCGTGAAATGATGAGAGTGTGATCTTGGAATGCAAGCAACACACCAGTAATAATGTCCCGCGAGACCAGAATTACTTCAATGAAACGAATGAATGCGAAATTGGGCCTCAAGCCCTACCACAAAATGCCTACCGCAAATGAATGTTCAGTTCAATCATATAACTTGTTGCTGAATGTTGAATGTTCTGGAAACTTGATTTTCATAATCAGTAATATAAAAATGATTTGAGTTCTCACACTGAGAAGTGAATAAAGTTAAATTGAAGATAAAAATTCGAAGCACTCGTGACGAATGAAACGTGTTGGAACATACCAAATACTGATGATTGAAGATATTTCACAAACTAACGAACCGAAATTACTGAAACTTTATCAAAGCACTGGAAGAAACATTCTACGTTGAATAAACATGAATTTAAAACTTGAGAATTGAAAATTTTGAATTGAAAGTGACGAAAATTGAAGAACGGAAAAAAGCTGATGTGAACTGTTACGCCATTGCTGTGTGTAGAAGGAAACAGGAAAAAGTGCATGCACGAATGCGTTGTAAGAAACCACGCATAGCCACGTCGATGGAAAAGATATGCGTAAAAAACGTCTAGACACGGTAGGAAATACTCCAAAATAATATTAAATAATACCAAAATGTACAATAAAATTAATGTACAAATGTAGCATGACAAAAAACTGATGTAATCCGTGAACTGCAGAAAACACAGTGAAAGTGGACCGATGACAAAGTGACTTGCGCACTAACGCGACAAGTTGGGACAAGAACACAATGCATAGTGCGAAATCTGACAACCATATAACATTGAAGTTGAATTCGAATTGAAGAAACAGTATAATATAACGATGTAAGATATTATCTAACGTATTTGTCTTCCAGCAATAATATATGCCAGAGTTTCATAAAGTTCGAATAATCATGTGTTCTATTTCTAGAGAAAAAAATTAACAATGAAATTATTATTGTCTGAGTCATCATAGTTAACAATTATTGCAGATGCTCAAAAGCTAGGAAATTATTTACTCAAGTGTTTATGAAATAGTGTACGGTGTGCTGTTCCTTGTGTACCTGTATTGTAAGAGATGGGTTCAGTCTCAAACACTTTAATCTGAAATATTCTAAGCAAAATCAGAGTATCCAGTTGTCTATACTATATTACGAAGTTGTTAAATTTCAGCTACGAGATCAGATAATAATTATTAATTTTCATATCAAATATGACCAATGTGATACGGTACTGTACCGTATATTAGTAATAATCGAATACCGTAATAATAATTCAATGTTATCATCACTAATGAATGATAAAGAAACATTAACAAAATACTGACAATTTACATATTTTAAGCTGGACAGTGAACAATACTAATTTAAAACTAATATTAGATCTGAATTTACAATCATCTAGATCTAATCTTCTTAAAGCCTTAAAAATTTGAATCTATCCTTAGGCCTATCTGTAGGTTCAACTTGAATGCCTCACTCAAATCTAAACCTAGAAAATCGTATCAATAATCCTATGTTTAATCCAAATTTAATGAACTATTAGATTGAATTACACAACTTGGTAATTACTCTAATATGAATTAAAATTGATTCATACTTGAATAATATATACAGAGGCCTACATATATAGAACAAAATTATTATCGAAACTATTTAGACTGTTGTCCCCAATTAAATCTAATCTGCTGTCTGCTGGTTGTCTTAACATTATCTGAATCTTTACCTAAATCTAAATTTATTAACATGGTTGAGTATGTAACAATTGAACAATCCCGCCCAAATTAATCATTAATTATTAGAATAATAGCGGAGTCATCACACAGGCCACCGAATTGAACTCTTGGACTGGTGAGCTGAGTGTGATTATTTATACTCACTTGATGATACCATCCATGACCGGTTTCGAGTGGTCTATGGTGACCGCCAGGCGCTTGACGTTGGCTTTGACCACGTGTTGCATGGATGTGCCAGTGATGGTATCATGGTGGTTCGCCATGCCAACCTCGGCCCGAAATAGATCTAGGGGACCCTCCTCTTCCTCCGAATAATCGGTCATAGCGCATAGTTGTTTTATAGACTGCGGAAAATTTCATTTCTAATTCAGTAACACTTTGTTTCTCTTATTTGTTCTGTAGTATAAACAGCAATTCTATTTTTCCAATTTAAGATGATTAGGTATGTGATTCATTATGCACTAAAGAATGATAATAAGTGAATTCAGTGGAAATATTTATAAAAGTGAAACATATAGGCCCTTTTTATTAATGAATATTGTTATTGAATGAAACCACAATATAAATGTACCCTATGATGTAACATTTACTGGTAATGCTTTTATTTCATTTCAAATGAAGCTCATTTCTCATGGATTTTATTAGTGTTAATTATTTTACTGAAAAATCAATATTCTTCAATTATTGGAAACATTGAATATAATTACTAAAACACCAATCTCCAAAAAGTATGAGTTTGATATAATTTGAACTTGATGGAATTTTATTCGGGTTATTATTTTACTTACCGTAACACTAATATTCTTTAATAATTAAAAACATTGAATATTAGCATTAGGTACTGAAACGTCAATCTACAAAAATTGACGAATTTGATATTGTTGAACTTGATAGAATTCTATTTGGGTATCCTATTACTCAAATTTGAATTCAAATACATCCTATTTAACACATTGATTATAACAAAATATAAGTTTATATAAAAAAGTTGTCAACAAATTTTTTACAGATCTTTATGATGTAATATGATGACTTGAGTTTTCCAATCAAGAAACATGAAGTTGGTTTTATTGGGAAAATAGAGGAAAGAGAATAGATCAAAATAAAGCTCTGATCTGAATAACAATGAAAATTATATTGAATACTGGAAATAGTAGAATACCATAAGCCATACCAGTTTAATTAATGCTTATAATGTAATCCTCAACCCTCAAACTATCTACCTCAATGTTGATATAACTAAATTAAAACCCAGATTAGTGTAAGAGAATAAGGTTTGAATGTCAATAATTAACATTGGTGTGTAGTCTACAATTGAATCAACTTTATTATAGCCAGCTATATTATCACCAAAGCATTTTATTCATACATAGGCGTAAAAGTATTTGAAACATACAACAGTTCATTTAGTATTGTAATACTAAGTTATAATGGATTTGAATGAATTCCGAATTCCGTTGTAGGCTATATTATATAATAATTCAACTTTTTATCAGACTTGCTTGAGGAAATTTAATGTGAGAATCCCGCAGCAAAATGAATTGACACTAAATATTTCACAAGAGGGAACAACGCATTTAAAATAATTTATTTATCTAAATTTGCTTGAGAGAATGATTAGGTATATTTCAAGATTTGCTGGAGAAAAATAATTTATTATTTTTAAAATAAAAAATCAAGACGAGACATAGAATATAATATTATTGTACCTGTAATAAATTGTTGGCAAACCGTATAAAATACTTCAAACTCGGTCGAGTTGTGAAATAGCCAGTCCAAGTTGACCTTTCATCACTTCTATAAGGGAAAAAATCGTCACTTTTTGTAGTGAGATTTAAATTAGCGTCATTCACCGATTTTATGTAGCAGGACGGCGTCGAGTAGAAAATGTGAGTTTTTGATGAATCATCAGAATTTATGTACCTGAAAAATAAGCGAATAAGTATATTTATAATACAATAGGATAGGATACAATAGTTAATAGAATCAGGTAATCAGATTAAAGAATACAAAATTATGCAGAGTGATTGAAAACTCCCACAACCCAAACCTTTTAAATAAATCATTATTTTGGGTTGCTTTAATTTTTCGATTACTCAGTTATTTTCATGCTGGATTCATTTCCACCCCCAAGCTATACGATATTGATTTATAAGATGTGATAAATAATTAATTTTTGGTAGAGATGAACATATGATAACTGATAAGAGAGTAGAAATGTAATAAGGTTTAAAAATGAGGAATAAAAATGGGTAGAGCAAGCAAAATCAATTTTAATGAATAGAATGATAATCAATTGAATAAGAGATGAAAACTGGTGAGTTGAATAGAATAATGAGCTTTAAGAAATAACTTTTTGAAGTAACAATGGGACTGAAATGTGAATGTGATATTATTTGTTATTTAAGTCGATTTGCAAATTTAGTATTTTGGGTTAACTATAACGGATAGTGAATGAGCAGAGATAAACAAAATTGAATGCATAAAAACTATAGAACTGTTCATCAATATATCAAGAGGAGTAAGTTACCTGAATCAATTTTTGTCGTTTAACAGGCAATAATATCATATTCTTATACATACTTGGGCCTATTGATATGGGCTAGGAAACAGCAAAGCTTTAAACATTTATCAAAATTGATACCGTATTAGAATCCATAATAATAAGTTTACTTACTTGATCAATTTGTCGATATTTTTGAACCAACTAATCGCATTATTATAGGTGAAGTCGTCACCAAACGTTAGATAGACATTATTACTTTGAAAGAAATTTTTCCTAAACTTGGCCTCAGTAATAATCCTCTCAGCCTGTAAACCATTACAAAATTATAGATTCATAGAAAAAATGTTTAATGAAAATACTGAATTCTATAGAAAAAATCTGAAATTAATAGAGAAAAGCAGATGTAGACTACACATCATCTAATCACGAGTAGCCCACATCAAATAAAAGTCCATTGGTTATTGGCCTTAAACATCTTTCTGAAATACTTTCTTAATGCTATATAGGTATCTCGTCATGCAAAATTTACCCAAATTCTTGTTCCACGGTTTTGTCAAGCTCAAAATCGTTCATAAATAGAGATCAAATCTGTTTGATACTTTACAATTGAAATTGAAATCGATTCATTTTTCTTGTTCGTTTACAGAATACAATATTAATTGTGAAGAAGGCTCCTCATATGGGCAAATGCCTGTGAGTGAGGAGCGAGTTCCAAATACAATTGAGTATTCATTTAGTCAGTATACAATAATTGACTATTAAAAGAGTAGTATGCATTCTCTAAGAAAGTGAGTATTTTCTTGTAAAATCTTACACAAGTCTTTTAGTGTAGGCTTCTCCTATTAAGAAAACTTTGCTTTTTATTAAAAAACTAAAACTGACCTTCTTATCCACATTGTATTCTGAACTATTTTTATTGTCAACTATAGCTTCGTTCTGCCTCATGCTTTCGAAATTGAATCCAGTTATGGCACTATAGTGATTGTACATAACATTTGTGAAAATGTCCGACATTTCTCCTGGAACAGCAAACAATAAATTCAACAATGACTACAATAATCATTACTACGTAAGAATACAAGTGAAGAAAATATATGAAATTATATAACTTAAGAGAATGTATTGAAGTGATGGGATGAAAATAAAATGAAAATATTTTTATTGAATGAAGATAGAATAATAGAGTTTGGATAATGGTCGATGTCCAAAGCGTTTCCTTTTATTATGTGATAGGTATGCCTACGTATAATATAATATCAATTTTGTACAATATAAATAGCAATTCCACAACAGGTGTGCCAACAGGGGGGGGGGGCTTTGGACTTCGTCCTTGAAATTCTTTTGGTAAAAGCTAACCAAATTTTTCCTAAATTTTCTCCTATCCACAGAATATGAATTAACCTATTATTCTTAGATAAAGCCGGTTGTGAAGTTTTAAAGTAGACCTGAATATATCTACAAATATAGTTGAGGTGGATTCAACCGTGTTGTTTGAGATTGAAAACTTGCAGGCTGCTTACTCTCAATTTGGATGAAATATTATTTTTTGATTAAAACCAACTTCTCTGTAATTACTATCACCATATTACTATTTTATCATTACTCCGACACAGGAGAAATACAATGAATTTTAATTAATTCAAGTTAAATTCGAACTATCTCGCCTCACAAACTCGGCCGTGCTATTCTTCTGTCTGATTAACCTCTCGTTGATAAGACTGACATTCGTTGCGTCATAATAATATAAAATAATTAACTATAATAAAGTAAAATAAAACTGAGTGAAAAATTTAAATTGTGAAAAATATTACCCAGGTTAGGGCTACCCCGCCAAATGAATTCGGCCGTTTTATTCTTGTGTCTGATTGTTTTTTCGTTGAAATCGACACGATTGACGAACGTGCCATCGAATCCGAACTGGGCGAACAGTGATGCCTGTTCGCGTGACGCACCGAACGGGTCGATCTGCCAGCCCACCTTTGGCCGACCATGTTCGCCGAACAATTCGTTCAGTTTTCTGCAACCGAAAACCAGATAACAAATTCATATTTTATCATTTCAAAACAAAATCTTATGAGTATGAACATACCGTACAAGTGATTTTGGAAGCCCGTCTTAATACAGGCCTCGACAAGACCTGTATTATCTCTTGAAATAGTAACTGTATACAAGACTATCTCTGATCTTTGTGTAGGGGGAAACTATGAATACACAAAAATAAAAAACATTCAGAACCCCTCGCTTCTGCAATTCTCTTTGTACAAGACAAAGATAACTCTTTCTTCGTGTACGCGGTAGGTGGAAATAATACCACCAATAAAGCAATACCACCAATAAAGAATATCACCACGGATACTATAGAAAACAGGATCTAGGTACCTTGAATATACCACCAATTAAGCAAACAAAAGTTTTTCTCACAACTCACTATAATAATTTAGGTACCTGAAATCCAACATGGAACTTCGAATTTGATAAAAATGTATTCATTTTTAAAATGTATTCAACCGTAAGTTGAAGACGGAAGCATATAGAGAATAATTTTAATAATGATTTGATAAAAATATTTATTTTTCAATTTCTCAGTATTTTCGTAACATATTAAGGATAAATTACCTAAAACCCCATGTGAAACTGTCAATAATCTGCTGATATGAGGGATTAGCCTCATCGTTCATGCTCCACCCCCCTCCCGCAAACTCCAACTGACCTCCATCAACCAAACGAATCACGTGATTTCTGATTTCATTGCTCTGCTCCTTCCACCATCGCCAGAAGAATGCTGACTCAACGTAAACAAACCTACAAAATAAATACCAGCTTTAATTATTCACGCATCATTCGAATTAGGCTATGGAAAGGTTTGAGAGAAAATCAAAACAGTCTCAATCCCAATTTTTCATAAGGTACTAGTCCAATTAAACCATTACAATCTAGAATAAGTAATCCAATTACAAGCCTGAATAGGAATTGCAATAATGAAAAAGATAGCAATTAAAACAACCTAAAATCCAATTTTTTTAATAAATTTGGAAAACATCGCCAATAATACCTACTATGTGTTTTTTTTTTTCACTCTTACCGAATATCAATCAACCCCATTATTTTCATACTTCTCATTATAATATGAATCTTGATCCATACCTGACATTCAAGCATAAACATAATAATATTAATAGGTACTGATGCGAATATTTTTTCCTTATATTTAATTAAATTCATCAGTACGGTACCGTTCAGGTTTCTTTTTTACATCATTATATTCCTATTCTAACTTTATTTATATTGATATGACATGCAATATTGATACTCAAACAATTCTACAATAATAAAGAGAGAATCAACAGCATAAACTGAAAAATCATTTTTTTCTCTCATAACTTCGTTTTTCCAATTTCATGAATCTTTATTGTTTATCTTATTTTTATTTTCCATTGACTTGATTTGTTACTTGAATTTTTATTGAGCAATATCAAACAACTCCACTACTACTAGGCCTACTACTACAATGAAGACCATTTTGGATGGTAGTCAGAACAGCGATTAATTTTGTTTTTATAATTTGCAATGTATGATTCAATAATGAATATTAATGTTGTTGATCAATCATTGTTACCTTCTCTCTTCATTTTTCATCAGCTCATCAACAACTGTCTCCAAAATATGTTGAACGGCGACATTCTGAATTCCAGAATTAGCTACAAGAAACAAATAAAACATATAATTTTTGTATAGTAGCTGACAAATAATTTTTGTATAGTAGCGCTCATCGAATTTCCATCTAGCTGTTCACCCTGTTGTCAATATTTGCAGTATCAGAAGTCTTCGGGGTGATTTACAGCATTTAATTGGGATTTTCGTTTGATCTATATATGAATGTCTGTTTGTGTGTTTGTTTGTTTGTTTCCTATAGACTTGAAAACTATTTGACAGAATGGCATGAAACTTTGGGAATATATTGTGTGAATATTGGGGATGGTTTCTGACCAGAAATTTTAAAAGGGGGGCTAATAATAATAATAATTTATCAATCCATTTTACAGACCTATGTTTTCGAAATTTTCGGCCGAGCGGCTACCGAAGAACGGAAAGATGATTATGATTAAAGATCATGTTGTGATAATAATATGATTCAGCATCTAAAGTTACACGCTGTAATAAACAGGTCACCCTTTGATAAAATTGTTTACTGGTATTAAAACGGTAGTTTGGAGTTGAAGTGTATAGTTGATTGGTACCAACTGTAGATAATATTATCTACAGCTGGTATGGTTCCTATTCCAGGAATGGTTCCATATGGTTCCTAAAGCTGCGTTTACACCAAAGTTATTGACAAACGTTTATTTCTCCATCCTCATAGATTCTATTAGAACATAACTTATCATATACATGATGCACATTTATGTGTTTGTCAAGTTCCGTTCAATCTGATAGAATCTATAAGGACGGAAAAATAAACATTTTGTTAATAACTTTGGTGTGAAGGCAGCTTTAGAAGACCACAAGACCTACACAAATAATTATCACTCCCCCATCATTGAGAAACTGGAAAATTTTGGGAAAAAATTATTCATCTCATGAAAGAGAGTTGTTCATATTGTATTAATTAATTACAGAAGAATGACAGAATAATTTACTTTTTTTACTTTGCTTGCCCTATTACCATAGGTAAGGAAAGTATTGCTTTCCGAAAAAAATTAAGGTACCCCAATTTCCAAATTTCTATATGTTTTAAGCTCCCCAGAGTCCAAAAAAGTTATTTTTGGGTATTGGTCTGTACCGTATGTGTGTGTGTGTGTTGTGTGTGTGTGTGTGTGTGTGTGTGTGTGTGTGTGTGTGTGTGTGTGTGTGTGTGTGTGTGTGTCTGTGTACACGATATCTCATCTCCCAATTAACGGAATGAATTGAAATTTGGAACGTGGTAAGGTCCTCACACTATAGGGATCCGACACGAACAATTTCCATCAAATTCAATATTCAAGATGGCGGCTAAAATGTTATCAAAAGCAGGGTTTTTCGCGATTTTCTCGAAAGCGGCTCCAACGATTTTGATCAAATTCATACCTAGAAAAGTCATTGATAAGCTCTATCAACTGCCACAAGTCCCATATTATCTGTAAAAATTTCAGGTGCTCCGCCCCATCTATGCAAAGTTTAATTTTAGATTCCCAATTATCAGGCTTCAGATACAATTGAAACAAAAAAGTGTATGTGGAAAAGATTAAGCATAAAAATCTCTACAATTAATGTTCAGTAACATTTTCACCTAAAATTTTAAATAAGCTCGAAATTTGAGAAAATGTTATTATTTTAATTGCAAACTGTTGGCAACTGTTGATTCTATTAAATCATCCACTATGAAGAGATAGCAGACTTCGTGTGTCTACAGCGCTATTGTCCTTTCACCAGCTGGCTTAGATCTTTGAATAGTACCGTAGACTTGAGATGCGCGTGAACACTTGCGTCAGTTGATCAATTTTCATAACGGCAAGAAAAGTTGTGAGAGTGTGCCACACCAGATTTTCAATTAAGCTTAGCTTATATTTATCCTAAAATGGAAGATGGAAAGAATATGCATCGTACATGGCATATTTCCTGGACCAAGCATCTATTGACAATCAACAACTATGAACACATTAGATTCATCTTTGAAACACTGATTTAACCTATCTATTGCTTTTTAATTCAATAAATGCTGCATGACTAAACACATAGGAAGTCCGTATTGAGATGTAAATGAAAATATTGATTGTCAGATAAATCCCATGATTCACCAAATAAGGTCAAGTGTGACATGAGATTTACTGACTTTTTGGCGGTACGAAGTTCGCCGGGCAAGCTAGTAATAAATAAAACATGTCATCATCCATTGTTATTGAATTAAAAATGATAAAATGCAAAGCTTCAAGCTTCATGCACTTATGATTGGCAATTGTGATTTTTTAGTGTAACATTGAACTGCTGTATTGTGAAAGTGCATTGCAAAAAAGGCCAAGGAGGTAACAAATAATACTTAGAATAATTACGGTACCGTATATGCTGTACCTAAACCTTATGAAAATGTTTCAATATTGATCTGAAAAATTCTGTATTGGATAATTCATTGTTTTATAATTTTCGATCATCTATTCAATAATTCGATTATTATGTTAATTGCTACTCATGACTGAATCTATAAAGGTTGATATTTAATCACTTTCTAAATACTTGAATTACGACAAAGCAGTCTTATTTTTATTATTTGAATAAAACTATTAGATTCTACTCACGTTTTTGGAGCGCTTTTGGACACTATAGCTTTCAATAATAAAATCAGATTGCTGTGTCGTAATGAAGCATTTGAAAGTGATCATTAAGAAGCAGTTTTCAATGGAAGGAGATATTGAAGAAATGATATTCATTTATAAAACAAATTGCTTCATTTTCAGAATGAGAATCAAGCTGGATTAAAACAGCACTGTACACTTTACAGAACTGTTTGATTCGAAATTTATGCAATATTTTTTTCAGATTTTGCAGGACAGTATTCACAATTTTTAGATTGAATGGTATTGTTATCCTAAAGGTATTATTTGGAGGAATTTATTCAATTATATTAAAGGTAATATTTCGAAGGTATAATTATTATTCTAGGTTGTTGGGATGAAGTTATAAGGTTGGATTTAACGTTAGACCACACGAAAATTAAGAGCAGCAATGAAACTATTATAGCAGATACTATTATTTCCCATACCTACACACTGCTGCATCCCACATTTTCGGGGTTCAGCTTTAGAATAAGGCTAAATTTCAACAATTATTTCAAATTTCGAACAGAAGAATGAAGAACTAGGGAAAAGAAGAGACTGCCAACAAGAAACAGAAAGAATTGCCTAGCTTTTAACTCATCCAGCTGATTAATTGAAGCTTCCTGTTTTCAAAGTAACCACTGAATTGTTCTTTTGTGAGTCTTTAATAATTTTTTGACCCTTAAGGTCAATGTCCTGTTGTCAGTGTACAGTGTGCTAATGCAAGGTTAATAGATCAATAAATATACATCCCATTGGATCAAGGTCAAGTCCATTGTACTAGGTACAAGAACCATTTAGGCCTTCATAATTGGTACCAGCACTTACTGTACTCATGTAAGAGGCCTAATTTTTTATTAAAAATCCAAAAATGATTTAACTTCAAGTGTGGTTGATCAATCTATTTGATAATGGTATTTAATCAAATGATCTAATTTTGATAACAGAAGTGATGATGATATGAGCCTTATAATGAGTAATAGGCCGTACAAGAATAATCCTTTAGGCCTAATGTAAAATCAATGAACTTATCATTTATTGTGAATTTGATATAATGTATGTTCACATTGAGATTTGCAGTTTTAGATTATCATATTATAAAAGGTACATGAAAATTAAGAATAGGTAGTGCAAGGTTTGGGATTTGGGATAAGCTTAGCCAGAAAAAGTGTTTATTTTCTCGTTTATTTCCAGAGTATTTTTAAATTATTTTCATGTCTAAATTCAGTGATAGACTCATATAAATTTATATAATTATAAAAATAATTATTATTATTCGATAACCCTACACTTCGAAATTATAGTTTTCAATGAAAACGCTCATGGTAAATAGATGCTATATTCTGTACAATTTTGCAAATTCATGCTCCATCCATTCCTTTCATGATCTGTCAGTAAGGAGAGAATGAAGACGGTAGGGTATGTAATAAATTTTCTAAAATAAGAGAATATATTTCTGTGAACTATTCCATATTAAGAAAGTATACCATTGCTTGTTTCAAAATATGAAAAATGAGTAGATGAATATTGAATAAATTAATATCAAATAAACTGGAATAAATGTTACATGGATATTGTAGATTTCACTCACTTCCAAGGTAATACTGGTCGAATGTTTTCAGCCATGAGATGTCGTCATGAGTGTGACAAATCACATGTACGTTCAGGAAGCCTTCTTTCGGTTTGGGACAATTCTGAAAAATTAATGATCAAAACTGTACCTAATTATTTTCCCCATTCATCTGAAAAGGCTATTAGAAAAATGCTAATTCTCAATACATACTTACGGTATGTTATTACACAGAATCCATAATCATGATTATGTCTTTGATCTGGTGATCTCTGATTTCATATGCTATCAATATGTTATTACGGTACTTTTCAATGAGAAAATTCTATAACCAATATTTATGCATAGTGTTTTTGCAGGCTACAGGAGTTGAGATTTACAAGTGGAAATTCTATGATGATATTAAATCAAATTATTAATCGATCAAATTATCTGAATTGATTGAATGGGAAGCATATTCATGTTATATCCAGTAGCGTCGATTGGCTGTTAGAAGTGGGGGGGGGGCAAGACTAGAGCACGAGGGGCTTTCCGGGGGCTCCCCCCCCCCCGGAAAATGTTTAATATTGAAGTGTAGAATGAAACATTTTCAGGCCTTTTTAACCCTCTAATTTATTGGAGTTTTGAGGCAAAAAACTATGGTTTGACACTAGAATTTTGAGGAAAAATAATGGATTTTTATGCCATTACAATGTTCTTGCACAAAAAAAGCATATCTGACCCTCTGAACATGATAATTTGAGCTTCAAGGTGCAGCCTTTGACCTTTTTAGACCAAGTACGTGATTACTTTTCCTTATAAATTATTTAGGTGTGTAAATTAATAGATAGAAAATAAGACTCGATTAGTTTAATACATTATCTAATATTATACATTACAAATAAAAGGAAAATAATAATAGCTGTAATCATGTACCGTAATATTGTGCAATCAAAATAATACTACCATATAATATAATGATAGTAATGTAATAATAATTTTGTTCAGAATCAAGATAGAATAATGATATTGTTGTTCAATTTCCTAGCATAAAAGCTTTACAATGTTAATACATTTATGTGAAAAAAATAATCACGTTCTATATTCATCATATCCATGATAATGGTCTTGAAATATTATATTCTGATGGAGTTTGATTGCTGGTCATTACTATGTAATAATAATATTGAGTATAACCACAATCTAATACTGTTCACCCTAAAGATCTGATCCTACATACAAATTCACCGTTCACAAAGAAAATGTCTTCAGAAGAATAAAGAAAAGCCTTCAGTGTGAAGTAAACCACTTCTGTACGCCTTATCTTCGAACTAAGATGCAGCTATAACAGTCTAGGAGAATATTGTTTAATATTTTTTAATTAGAATTGAATATTCTTTCATACATTGTATTGACGTCAAATGACAAAACAATTCTTAAAAGCGTTTGTTTATCACTCCTGTCGAAGTAATGTAAAGTAATTTGTATTTGATATATTGAAAAAATATCTGTACTTTCGTGTAGTCGACGTGATAATGGCAGTGGAGAAGGATATATAGAACAGCGTTGCCAATTCTCTGATGACCAGTGGCTTCTATAGATGATAGCTGATACCAGTATATCTGATGTAGTATTAACTGTTGATTCTAGTTTAAAATAATCAATCATATTTTCTTCGTCAAGAAAATATATTTTTCAATGTTTGAATAATAAATTTTCATAATTGGGGTTGAATATTTTGTAAATTAATTATATTTCTACTTTGTTGAAAAACGATCTGGCAACTTTGTAAAGGTAGGAAGGATACGGTAGCGTTATCTGCTTTGTCGAATGATAGACAAGGATAACAACACAAATGTTAATGAAATACTGCCATTATAACGTGGACCTCACTATGGGAAGATGATACAAAAATGATACAAGGAAGATAGACAAGGATAGCAACACCAATGTTAATTAAATACTGCCATTATAAAGTTGACTTTACTATATATAGTGACTCACCAGTTGCTATAGCCTACTTGACCAAACCTACAGCCCATATGAGTAATAGTAAAAATATTCTAGGTTGTAAAAAGTAAAGATTGGAATTGAACTAAGAATGTATCGTTTTTAACAATTTATTATCCACTATAAATAAAATAGAAATTAAAAAATTTACGGAAAATTGAAATGAAACTGAGAAAACTTAATTTTTTTCACCGAAAAGTGGGAGGGCAACCACCCCCCCCCCACACGACCCCCGAATCGCCGCCAGTGGCGTCTGTATCTATACAGAAATGAATTCTGACTGTTGAAGTTGAAACCCCACTTTATAGATTGCTACCAATTTATTCAATGCACATTTAAAAAGTTTTTATGAACTTTTACTTGAAGCACTGAGCTAAATCAATAAAGATTGAATTCATTGAATTATAAGATTGAGAATCGATTAAGTAGGTAGTCTCTATACGATTTTCTTTTAAATTTATTATGATATATATATATATATATATATATATATATCAATAATCAATAAAAAAAATCGTATAGAGACTACCTACTTAATCGATTCTCAATCTTATAATTCAATGAATTCAATCTTATTGATTTAGCTCAGTGCTTCAAGTAAAAGTTATATATATATATATATATATATATTATATATATATATATATATATATATTATATATATATATATATATATACAGAGTGATTCATAATTATGGTAAAATAATTTAATACGTGATAGTAGAGGTAAAAATAAGAAAAAAGTTCTTATAAACATATATCCATAAACGCTTCATTAGCGAGCTATACAGAGTGAAAGATTTCGCCCGGAATTCAGTTCCTCTGGTGAAATACACCGATGCTGAATTGTTTGGGGACTAGTTTTTGAAAAATTTATAATGGATTCATATGGAAAAATATCTGAAAAATTGAATAAAACTAGTCTGGAAACTGTAGTGTGAGTAGTTTTTGAGAAAAAAGTTGAAATATGCAAAAAATCTAGGTAGAAAAACACAGACTTCTACGTTTGATGCCCAATAACTTTCTTTAATGACCAGTAAACAAATATTTTTTCGGAATAAAGATTGTAGAGAATTTAATTCTGAAAAGGATGATGTAAGCTGTGTAGACTAAATTCAAATAAAAGTTGGATGAAATGTATTTTTATGGAGAGAACTAATAACTCATAAGTTGTAGCTGATTGCCAATAAAATATTCTGTTTTTATGAAAAGTTTTTCCTTTATATGAAAGTAGCATATCTAAATAACATTAAACTTATACCAACAGACTAGTAGATTATGCCATTAAGCCTGGGAGGAAGCTCGAACAGAAGTAGATGATCTCCTATGATTCCTGCCCAAATGTTTACTGAAAACTGATGTTGTGGAAGATTAGTATTGATGGCATGAGGATTCTCAGCTGCCCAAATATGTTAGTTGTAGACGTTAACGATAGCTGTTCTTGTAAAGTGTGTCTCGTCAGTAAATAAAACGGTTGTTAAAAAGTTTGGGTAAACAAGTTTCACTAAAAACCATCGGCAAATACCAGCACGGGGAATACAGTCTCGTGGCAATAGAGTATGAACTTTCTGGAGGTGGTATGGATGTAATTGTTGCTCTTTTAGTATCCTCCAAATAATAGATTGATTGACATTAAACTGCACTGACAATATTCTCTTGTGTTCTTCTCGGAATGTTCATAAATTTCATTTAGAACTTGTTCTTCTAATACAACAGTCTTAGTAGATCGGAGTCTGCCTGCATAAATATGCTCTTTGGATATCAAAGAATCTGCTTCAGACAGACGTTGATGAATAGTGGCAAAAAAACTTGAACTTGGACATACTCGATTAGGAAAGTTCTCTTGATACAAACGTCTTGCTTCAGTACCATTACAGTAGTATCCCATTCCATACATTAAATGCATGTCAGCTAATTCGGAGTATGAATAATGTATAAAATTACCTGCCATTTTTTAAAAAGTTAACACTTAACACAAAAGCGAAGTGAAATGTTTACAAATAACTGGTTGATAGATTAAACAAAAAACACAGTGCACAGCACAACTTACAGTTTGTTTTTTGTTCAACAGTGAGCTAAAATATTTCTGAAAATAATTTACAGCAGATAATTTCTTTTAAATATATTCTTATTTAAAACAAAATAAATCAGCTGTTTTAGAACAGCTGTTATTAAAATCCATGTTCTATTGGCAATCAGCTACAACCAATGAGTTATTATAGTTCTCTTCTCATAAAACAGCAAATTTTTGTGGTGTAATGTACTACATAAGAATACATTTTATCGAACTTTTATTTGAATTTAGTTCACACAGCTTACATCATTCTTTTCAGAATTAAATTCTCTACAATCTTTATTCCGAAAAAATATTTGTTTACTGGTCATTAAAGAAAGTTATTGGGCATCAAACGTAGAAGTCTGTGTTTTTCTACCAAGATTTTTGGCATATTTCAACTTTTTTCTCAAAAACTACTTACACTACAGCTTCCAGACTAGTTTTATTCAATTTTTCAGATATTTTTCCATATGAATCCATTATAAGTTTTTCAAAAACTAGTCCCCAAACAATTCAGCATCGGTGTATTTCACCAGAGGAACTGAATTCCGGGCGAAATCTTTCACTCTGTATAGCTCGCTAATGAAGCGTTTATGGATATATGTTTATAAGAACTTTTTTCTTATTTTTACCTCTACTATCACGTATTAAATTATTTTACCATAATTATGAATCACTCTGTATATATATATATATATATATATATATATATAATATATATATATATATATATATATATATATATATAAACAGGATACACACGACACGGATAGATTAAAAACACTTAAAAACTTACATTTAAACGAGAATTTTCGGTGGTTGGGCCCCCTTTGTTAATCAACCAGGAAGACTTCCTAAGTTTTTAAGTGTTTTAATCTATCCGTGTCGTGTGTATCCTGTTCGTATTTTTATTACAAAACTTTAAAGTGCTTTATATATATATATACTGTATATATATAAAAGCTCACAGACAGTACCATGAAGAGCCTTTTTTACACACCTAATAGATAACCATACTACATATAATAAAGAAAACTTGAAAGATGAAAAAAATTATGGAAAGAACAATAGAAGAGAATAAGATAAAAAGTAAATAAAAAACTAAGATAATAATGAAAATTGATAATTGGAATGAAGAAAACAAAACTAGTTTTGGCCAGAGATCATAACATTTCATTACTCAAAACAGCTACAAGATAAATTCATTTCACAATAAATGTTTCTTAAAGACATTAAATGTGTTCGAAAACGGATCTATATGTCCATTCAAAGTATGTATAATCTTATAAGAAACGTTTTTTAGTGATGAGTAGTTCTCACGAAAGGGATGTTGAACAATATATTTCTTCTAGGCCTAGCATAAGGTACACTGAAATTCAATAAATTTATGAATGATGGAATATGAACGTTATGATTTAAAATGTTAAACAATAGCAATAGAGCATTAATTTACAGATCTGCGTAATTCTAGGGAGTGCACTTTAAATATAGAGCCTAACCAACTAGTTGGGAAATTAAAGGGGCAAAAGCAATTATATTTTCCTATGTATAAATGTCTCAGAATCCTGTTTTGAATTTTTTTCAAATTCGTGGATGTCTGTCACATTATAAGGCCCCCAGACTTCTGCAGCATATTCAAGTTTACTGCGAACTAGTGCATTGAATATTCTTAAACTAATATCACAATAGTGAATGGTTTGGTATTGCGAAATATAAAAACAAATAATTCATTTGCTTTACCTAGAGTATAATTAATGTGGCTCTTGAAATCTAGTCTTGGGTCCATGATAACTCCAAGATCTCGGATGTTAATTACATACCTACTCAAGATTGTTACCTCCTAATGTATATAGGTGCTGAAAATTCATCTGCCTTGTATAGGCCTACACCATAAACTTAGTTTTTGATATATTCAACTTGAGTCTGTTCTGACAACACCAAAGGTTTACTCGATCAAGATCGTCCTGCAATCTGACACAATCATCAATGCTTCTTTATTGACCTATAAATGTTCACGTCATTTGCAAATATCAGGATTTCAGATTATTTAATACAATATATAGGCTATCTCAATTTCATTAGTCAATGAATAGTCTTCAGGCTATTGGATATGGTAAGGGAATAGACTACGGTACCTATATTGAAAGTTATAATAAAGAGAACAGTAGACTCTTATT
Organism: Nilaparvata lugens; assembly: GCF_014356525.2. Classification (NCBI taxonomy): domain Eukaryota; kingdom Metazoa; phylum Arthropoda; class Insecta; order Hemiptera; family Delphacidae; genus Nilaparvata; species Nilaparvata lugens. Next base: position 57,507,499 of record NC_052507.1, read on the forward strand.
CTTCATAATATAATTATTTTTGTGATAGAATAAGATATAATTACCGGTGGTGACAATAATAATAAAATTGTAACCGTAAACTTGAGCCTATGAATAAGGGATTCCACTTATACAAAAATATATAATATTATTGCTTCTAATAAAGTACCTATTTCAATAGGGCTACTTGAATTGTTCAATTATTATAGAAATAATTAATACCATTCTCAAACTTTTTTACATAAAATCTGGGTACGTTTAAAGTGTATGTTATTATTTACTAGCTATTACATACCGTAGTTGATGAAAAATTGACTGGAAACCATATTAAGTAAACACAAAACTAGAATAGTTCATATTTTCACAATAACATTAATCTGCAAGTCATCAACCTAGAGTTGAAACCCGATTAAAATATTTCTCAATTCATATTTAGAAAATATGAGCCAAATCTAGAAATAAAAAATTTGAATTTGAAATAGTACTTATGAAATAAACAACTGTTTGTCTAATCGGATACTGCATTTATTCTCCAATATAAATCTGATTGAATGATTAAAGTAAAGTAAATTCTTATGGATTTTTTTGGTAGGGAGTTGCTTGTAGGAAGGTCCCACTACCTGGTTTATAACTGGTTTAAGGCGTCAATGGGCCTCACGACTTACGACTTACACATTTGATTACTGTTGATGCAAATGGAATAGTTGAACAAAGTAAAAGAATAGGAGCAGCACTACCTACATAGGCTATAGATACCATAGTTAATTAAAAACGACTGGGAGTGACAAATATACAGAATATAGAATGTGTTGGAAAAGTATGGATTTGGAAAAATTAGTACGGTAATATTCTTTTCCCTGGGAAATAACTTATTGTAATAAGTATAACTAATCACTACCGGTGTTGGCGGTAATCGAATACAGGAACATTTTGGATGCTCTGAGATAAGCAGAATAATTTGGAAAATTAGTGCAAAAATACACGGATAATTACATGGTTATTAGAAGAGAATAAAAAACTGAAAGATAAGAAGAATAAATTAAAAAATAGCCGAAACCAATTTGAAATAAACAAATTTTGCAACCAACTCACCTTATAAGTATCCACCGGTATCACTATAGGCACAGTCCTCTCTCTGCTTACAATCAACGCGAACAACAGGAAAAACCCGATGACAAGAACTGTGGGAATTATCAGAAGTGCATACTGCACAAACTGTCTATTGAGTGAACGACCCAAAGGCACTGAATAAGTTGCCATAGCCGACCAGCAAATGAGTCGGTCCAAAAAGATCTCTTCAGATGCAGACACACAAGTAGATTGAAGTTCATCTCTCACATCAACACTCTACTGAGACTCACGCACGCGTACAGACTGCCAAGATTATTCACGACAATAGAATGAATGAGAGCAAGACTCATATACGACCCATATTATACACGTTGGTGCAATGAGGTTCACAATTGAACTGTCAGGATTAGTTGAATGCCAATCGTCAATGTTATTTCACAAGCAATACTGACACAATTCAAAGTGAGTATGCGGTTGTGAGATTCACCACCAACTGTCAGCCTTAGTTGAATGGGAAGTGTTGAAGCTATCTACAGGCAATGCTGACACTTTGAAGTGATTTGTTGATATAGTGAGATTTACCTAAAAACTGTCAGTATTGAATGTTGCATGGGAAGCATTGTTTGTAGTAGCCTTGTTACTTCTATTGGTAGAATATGATGTGGCGCACATGTGGCCAAAAATTAACATTCAATGAAACTTTAACATTCAAACAATTAACATTCATACTTGTTTGTTAAGTGAACAGATAACAAGCTCAATGCAAGAACGGATTGTGTAGATCAGTGCTTTTTTAGATGTTGAACTTTTTCAGAGACTGCAGAGTAGGTATTAAGGGGCATTTATGTAGACTAGGGGATTTCAGATTCAAATTGTTCTAAAATAATTCTCGAACAGTACCAGCATGATAATTTTTTAATATTATAATTTTCATCGATCATTTGTTTAATACAGCATGTACATTAAATCTACAGATTATTAGAATTATTTCGAATAGATCAGTCTATTGAAAATTGTTTTAAAAGATTATACACATAACGACCTGAACATGTTGATAATTTGATAGCTATAGTAGCACCCACGATTATATAGTTATTTGGATCTTAAACCAATTATTAGCAATAATATAATAGACCTATTCATAATTTATTATTGAAATACATCAAGATTCCGCAAAATTATTACCTGATTAAAGAATTAAGGAAATCCGTTGTTGGTTATCCATCTTGTTTTCACTAAAATTATTACTATTATATTTTGAATATCTTCAATATGACGTGAAAAAACACTCACTTTCTTTGGTGTGGCGGTGGTCGGTGTGGGTTTCTGTTTGCTGGCTTGAAAATGTGCAACACCAGCACGAATCGGTCGTGGCAATGCCACACCAAACAATGTGAGTTTTTCACTTCAAAGTTATATAAAAATACAAGAGTAATTAAGGAAATGTTCTATCAATAAATTATAGTATATGCAACTACCCTGAATAACAGTGAAGATATACCGTGATCACTATTGTATTTTTTATAACTTTAAAGTGAAAAAACACTCATATCTTCTTTTGGTGTGGCGACGACCGTTTCGTGCTGGTGTTGCACATTAATTTTCAAGCCAAACAGAAACTGAAGTAGTTAAGGCTATGAGCAGGATGAGTATTTGCTCAGAGGGGGGATGGAGGGGAGTTTTGGTGGTTAACGAAGAGGATTTAAATGATCTTAACCTTTAAATGCTAACAACCTTAACTACTTCAGAGTCTGTTTGGCTTGAGAATGTGCAACACCAGCACGAAACGGACGTCGCCACACCAAAAGAATTTGAGTGTATCTTTACTTTAAAGTTATAAAAATACAAAAGTAATAAAATTAGTGAAAACAAGATGGATAACCAACATCGTAGACCTTTTCATTCATTCAAAGGTCTAACATTCACTGCTGAGTTCAATTATCTACTATATAAAGGAGAATAACAATAAATACATTTTATATTATTATTATCAATCTGTAGTTTCCTAAGCGGGATAGTAGGCTTATAACAATATAGTAAGGTATAAATAATGTTAGGGAAGCAGTAGTAGTAATTTTCTTATCGCCAGCATAGGAAATAGAAGTCTCATGGAAGACTGGTTTTGTTAGATTTTTTTTAATTTTATAAATTGTTGAACTTTATAATATAGACTTAGAATTAACTGTTTGATAAAGAATAGAGTAGAAATTTTATGTAAACTCTGGGTTCGCTGAAGATTGATAATGGTATTTTATAGGCCTAACAACTGACCCGTTTCTCAATTTTTTAAAATAAGTGGAGGTCGATTCATTGGATAATATGAATATGGTAAACTGAACGGTACCTATCACTCAAAAGCTTTGGGCTGTGTCTGCTTTTCCTACCAATCATTTTCATGAAATGTGTTATTATTAGTACTTATTATACTGAATAGAGAATAGTATTACGGCACTGAAGCAATAGATAAATTTAAAAAATAAAGAATAGACATCATCCACCTACACTACTTAAAAGGTTTCCTACAGGGAAATCTTCCCTATTAGCCTAGTACATTCCCACTTTCCTCATGACAAACATCAATTGGAGTTTAAATCCAGGAGAATTGGAAACATTGAAGTTGTAAGCAAAATGCGATTCTCTCTACTTACTTCGTCAACTTAGCGTCTAAATTAAGCTTTACGAATTGAACGCTGTACGGACGTGGGAGTGCATTTATTACCGTAATAGTAGGCTATGACTGACAGCTATGACTGGCTCTTGCAGAAGTTGTCAACGGTTTTTGGATCAGTATTATTCATTCTGTTGGAGAATTTTTGTTGGATCCATGATTTTTGTTTTCAAATTATGAATAGAATTGAAATTGAATAATTGAATAGAAACAAGATAGGCTTTAGAAGTGGAAGAAGAAGAAGAAGAATGTTTTTGTAATGACAACTCCTACTTACATTTTGATAAAAGTCATTCTGGACATGAGGAATGAAGGATCAAAGTTTCAATTTTTGCCATTGCTTTAACATTAGTCCAGGGAATGAATGTTAAAAGGAAATCTTCGGAAGACAATTTTTGACCTCGCAGTTCTGTTTAGGGTAGTAAGGAGATAAACATATCAAAAGTCCTCACCCCTACCCACTGTGCTAAGGGGGTTGGGGTGGTTCAGAGGTACCATTTTTTGGTTTTTCGCATATAACTCGAAAACTATGTATCACTGTAACTATGTATAGGTACTGACATAACTCTTATATAAAAAATTAAAGCTTACATAATTTCCTACAATATTCATCTCATAAATTTTTCTTTTATCTTCTCTAATTTTCGGGATATCCGCGCTCTTGAAGGTATAACATTTCTGAAAAAACACCTTTGCCTCCACTTTTTCTCAATTTTTGCTCTTATAACTTTTTAAAAATTGATGGGAAGAGTCCATACTGATTATTAGCTTATAGAGCGTTGAACTCTCTTCAATTTGACGTATAATAAATTTCACACTTTTACGAATTTCCCTACACCTTTTGCAGCAACTTTAGTGTTGAGTGTGAAATCTCCATTTTTGCAACAATAGACCAATTGACAAAGGAATTTGGAGGGAATGTTTTAAACAATTTTTTGACTTTGCAGCTTTGTTGGGACTAGTTGGCAGGGCCGTAGAGAGCCATGGAGGGGCCCTCCGACTAGACCCGTATCGGGCCCCTACATATTGATACAATAATAAATTGATATAGTACTTGATCAATTAAACGAAACCCCAAATGGCCTACACATGAGCACAATGTTTTACAACTTTACTTATGATACACGAATATTCTCTCTTTTCATTTGGATAATGAAATTACGTAACATTAATTTTATAATAATTCAAGTATATATGTGTCTATTTATTACACCCATATTCATGTTTCATGTGTAAAAATATGACAAAAAACGATGTTGAAGGATTAAAAACACAGAAAATACTAGTGAGACAGAATACAAATTTAATTCTTTGAAACTGATACCATAAAACAAATACAAACTGACACAAATTAACTTTCCTTGCTTTACAACTAGCAAAATTATCAACCACTTTCCTGAAGTCCAACTTTCACGCTAGTTCACTTTCTAAGGCAAGCAGCACCCCTACCGTACGCTTCAAAGGCGATCTTGAGCCATGGTGGATCGTTGAACATTTTTCACATGCGCCAGCAAGCTGAATGACCTCTCAGCTCCGGCAACAGTTACTGGCAAAGTGCAGAAAATCCTCAAAGCAATCATTACACTGGGAAAAAGGCTGGAAATCTCAATATGGCTGGAGGACATTCAATAATTCTAAAGGTTTCATGTTGGCACCAAAGTTTTCTGGCTGGATGCATTTGAGTTGTTGCATCTCTGAAATGAGCTCTTCAACAACACAATTTTTGTACGTGTACGGTGCAGTCATCTGGTTTCATAGCTCATCTTTATGAAGCTTTGGGTACATCCAATGTACCTAGAATACATTATATTCTAGGTACATTGGATACATCCACAGAAAACTGAGCATTTTATTGATTTTCTTAACATATGTAAACCGAGAAGTCACAATTCCAATTTTGGTGTCCATTAAAACATATAACATAGAAAACAAGAACCTTGAACCGGTCTTCTGGAGTTTCATTCGAACCAGCTGGCCATACTGACCACTTGGCCAGTATTGAATCAGGTGCCAACAAAGGGAAAGTTTCAGTGAAAATTATTAATTTAGTTAGGCTGCACTTGTATTGCTGTTTCACTCATTTTATCAATAGCTCATTATATAACTCCAACTCATTTGTATTTTTTTATTTCTTACAGTTACAAACAAAAATATATTTTTTCATTGACACCTGGCTGCCGGGCCCCCCGGATCCAGCCTTACCTGCCGTACCCTCTCTACGGGCCTGCTAGTTGGGAGGAGAACATATAGGTATCAAAAGTCCCCATCCCCAACTCATGTGCTAAGGGAATGAGGGTGGTTTAAAAGTTGCATTTTCAGCTTTTTGCTTTCACGCTCATATCTTGAGAACAATGCGTTCAACCGTCTTGAATAACTATTCAAAAAGCGTTTTATAATTCTCTAAAATTTTTGTTCAGTGAATTTTGTGATATTTCCAACAGTCCCCGAGATATTCGTCCTTGAAGGTGTGTAATTGTTAAAAAAACAGGTTTTTATTCAATATGTTTTGCTCTTTCAGGGCTCATAACTCTCCAACAATGCATCATAAAAACTTATGTTTATTGTAGGTTTGTAGAACATTGAATTCTCTATCAAATAATAATGTATTAGTTCACTATTTCACGTTTTCCTTTCATTGTTTTAGCAGCTTCAATGTAGGGGGTGAAATTTCATTGCTGCAACAATTGATCGTTTGACAATGACATTTGAAGGGGGTGTCTGTGAAACTATTTTTGACTTTGCAGCTTAATTTTGACTAGTTGGTAGGTGAACATAGCAAAAGTGCGCATCTTTATCCCTTCGGTTGAAGGCTGGAACCGCTGAGTTGACACTTGTTGCAGCAATGAAAATTTCAACCCTTACATTGAAGTTTTGATATGGATAGCATCATGACCTTATATATACATATAACTAGAATTTAGAAAATCCTGATAGCATGCATGGGTGAATATTCCCACTCATTAAAAAAATAAAACGAGAAAGTATAAAATAATTAATAACATTGAATACGCCTGTTGTTTCCTTTTCAATATTTATAGAGATTTGTGAATCGATGGCTTAATAATAAATGGATATCTAAATAAATGTTGAAGAGAACAAATTCAAATCGATTTTATCCTTTATTAATCAAAACATACAATGTGTAGAGTTTGATGAATTAATAGAAGTCTCATTCACATTACAGCATTAACGTTTTCCAACTTGAATTAAGAAATTAAGATTAAAACTACCAATTTGGACCATTTTTATCAGTGATAAAAAAAATAAAAGTTTGGTTTTGAATTCCTTGATCCTTGAAACAATATTGGGATTTTCATCCTTCATTATAAATAATAAAATTTTAACATATATTCTGATGATTGAGGCCAATAGAAATTGATAATATTAAGCGCAGTCTCCAGTCTGTAATATTATTGAGTCTGGATGATTAACTTACTGAGTTACTCAATATTCTTAATTAAGAAAATATATAATTCTTTCATCCAAGTCCTTAGCATTCACAAAAACAACTCAATCATTGTGTTTTACTGTATTTAGGATCAACATACTTGAATACATAATTGATGGTTTTGATACAACCATGCCTGTTCAGTAATACATGTTACTGAAGACGAGATTGTTCGAAGATAATTTCATATTGGAAAGAAATTATAAATTAGAGGAGATTTGGAAGTGAAGGTAGTCCCAGACAAAGACTGATGTCAACCACAACGTAGTCTGAAATAGAAGTATAAAATAGATTATTCATTATAAATGAACATTATATCATAATTTTAATTAATCTTCAATAGTCTTAATTCAATTAATCCAAAAACGCCAATCACGCATCAAAATAGAGCTTTAAAAATAGAATGAGAATTTCTAATATGTAAAACTATAAGGAAAGTGTAAAAAATCTTATTAATTCAAATTCTCAATCATAGATTAATGATACATGAATGGCATGATTCTGGAAATTTGAAATATCTCAATGAAATAATTGAATAAATTAATGAATTTGAATAACAATATAATATTTTACAGTCATTCATTTCACAAAAATATTACTAACTATAGTAATATAATCCATTTTGAGATTCATTAGTTTCAACTATTTGTTATAATTTCATTTATTGAATTGAGAACACGTGCAGTCGCACTAATAGATTTCGACTTTAGAATTTTGTCAATCAATTGTGCAATTGAGGATTATGGTTTTGTTTGTCTCTTTTATTGATCAATAAATAATCTGTATTATCATTTTTATTATTCATTATTTTGATTGCAGTTGCATAAATTATTGTATAAGCACAAAAAATAAAATTGTCCGCCATCAAAGTTGGAAAAAGTAGAATTAAAATTGTTTTCTTGGATTAGAAATTTTCGGATTTAGTTAGACTATATAGAATGGGATACACCGCAGACATTGATGTTTCCCTTCATGAATAGTTCATTTATAGAGAATAGAATGACAAGGAAGAGGTAATTTTGATTATATCCGAAACGCACACTATAGAAATAAATATAATAATTATGTAATATTTTTATAGATGAAACACTAGAGACGTAGGTTGAATAAATCATCTGGAACTGATTAATATTCTTTCATTTCACCTTAAATATCGGGGCACCGAGCTTCGCTCGGTATTTTCATTTATTGATAAACAGAACACAAAATGATCGTGTTCATATTTCACAGCTGGCTAATGTCATCTTATGAATTTCGGGAATGCGATATTTTGATTTTTCACATACTCACTCACTCACTTTTTCACTATCCACAGCTGTTTCAGCCAAGGAAGGATTATCCTTTTAATTTAGTTCAGCGAGTTTTCCCGAGGATGAAACCTAGTGCAGCAATCGAATCTTTATATCATAAACCTATACTATATGTTCCAAATTTCGTGAAAATCGTTAGAGCCATTTTCGAGATCCGTTAAACATAAATAAATAACCAGATATATAAATACAGAAATTGCTCGCTTAATATAATAGGATATAAATGGAGAAATGTCACAACATCTCGACTGTCTCTATAGTGAGGTCTACGTTATAATGGCGGTGGAGAAAGATATGTTTGATACAGGAGTTTCATAATAATTGATGTGCATGACAATTGTTTGTAATTAGTATTTACATAAAATTTTGTGACACTATTCATATGTATTTGTACATGTTTAATGAATAAATAAGATTTTCCCAATTCAAATCAATATAGGAGAACAGCGTTGCCGATTCTCTGCCTTGCCACTAACTTCTATGAAGCATATAGCTGATACCAGGGTAGGTATATCTGAAGTAATACTAGTAGTTCTGTGAACAGTAGACCTCACGCAGTATTCTCATCCACAAGTACCTGATTGAAACTATAGACCTTATAGCCCAGTCAATAAAGGTTTTTTCGATCCGAAAATTAAATAAAAGCTGAATCTTTTACCATCGATAGAACCCTCCCAGAGAGTCATTCTCCCAAAAGTCCCAAGAAATCCCCTTGGAGCTTTCCCCCCAGCCACCCTCAAAGGTGAAAAATGCAGGTAATCACGGAAAATCAATTATCTCTGTACCCATTGATCGGAAACAGTCTATTATATGCCATTCGATTCGTTACATTATGGACTACAATACTAGTTATATTCATTTTTTCAATAAAATTAACAGTTTTCTTGATAAAATAATATATATGTAAAAATTTAGGGGGTTTGCGATTTGATTTTTTGTTTTCTTCGATTAACTTCAAAGCAAGTAGTTTTAAAGGGAAATGAGCCGGATAATTAATGTAGCCACTTCCATTGCGAATCCATTGATGTATATTGTTATGTATTTGCGATTCGATTTGACGCTGTGGAAGGGGAAACAGTCGACGCGGAACGGCGCGGCTGACTCTCTTAGCCATAGTAAACAGCAAACTGGAAATCAATTATCTCTGTAACCATTAATCGGGAAAAAATCTATCATATGTCATTCGATTCGTTGAATTAAGGACTACAATATTAGCCGGATTCATTTCCTCAATAAATCGAACAGTTTCCTTGATAAAATGATATATATGTAAAAATATAGGGGTTTTTCGATTTGATTTTTTGTTTTCTCCGATTAACTTCGAAGCAAGTAATTTTAAAGAACAATGTGACAAATAATTATTGTCACATTCATTGTGAATCCATTGATGTATATTGTTATGTATTTGTGATTCAAGTTGACGCTGTGGAAGGGGAAACAGCCGACGCGGCTGACTCCCTTCACCATAGTAAACAGAATAATACTGCTGTCTACATTGCATCTCATTTACACTATGGCCTCGAAACAATTAATTTTGTCTATTGTTTTGACATGCGCTGTATATAGATTTTCACTTTTCAATACTCTAAAAAATATTACAATTTTCTTGATTTAACCATGCTCATGATAAAAATCAGGATTTCGTTGTTTGCTCACAGAATTTATTATATTAATTTGAAGTGTGCCTTCTCCATACGAGTCAGAGGTAACACAATTTGATAACTCTAGTTTCAGATATTGATGTTTTTCAACGAAGTTTCATGATATATTATGTGTCCGACTCCTTCATCTTATCCTTATTTTGTGAAAAATGAAGATTCAAAATTTCTTTTCATAGCTTTTCTTGTGTTTTATCTTGTTTCATCACTCTTTATGATTTAAACACTTGATAATGGAATGAATATCATCAGATCACGTGAACAAAAAAATAAAAAGGTGGGCCTACCTGACATACTATATGATAACACTGTACTCCTGATAATTTGAAAATTTTAAAGCTGAAAGTAGATTAATTTGTTGCACATTCGGTTGAAATATTAACAAATGTTACCAAATATTACCAATATTATCACATATAGTGAGAACGAATTACTCTGAAGCTTTCTATTCTCACTGAACATGAAGAGGCAATACCAAGCCAGAATCGCAGTTCCGTTCAAATCATTATTATCAGAGCTTTCAAATTGATGCTATGTAACTATGGATGTTATCCCCATCTCACAATTTCCCTATTTATCCTTATCCTGATTCAGAATAGAGTAGTTGATCTCTATAATCACAAAAATGAATGTACAGTACCTATAGTAAATAGTAAAAATAACAAAATTTCTAGTAATAATGCAACTTTTTCTAGGTATGAATTTCAAGGATCATAAAATGACTTTTTCTCAATCACAGGCAGAAATTCCAATGATCATAATAGTAGTTTAATGGAAATTGTTTGTATTGTACATTGTTCGACGTAAGATAAGCTACATCTTTAAGGTAATCAACGTATTTAGGATTATCATGTTTATGAATGAAAGCGAGACTGTGATAGAAGATTAGTCGAACTGAAATATAAACATTAGGTATATACAATGCATATTTCTGATCAACTATAATTACAAATGATAGTATCAAGCCGAAATGAATTGAGCAACTGAATTTCAAAGTTACTATCCACTGTTCCAATCGCACTGTGATTTCCTTTTACTTCCAAATGGAAAGTAAATGCCTCACTCTTCAACGTAACAATTATTGTAAAAAAACCAGTGGAATGTGAACGTCATCCAAATATCATTTGAATTTCAATTTTCAGATCATGAAATTCATAAAAAATTAATTCTTGAGAGAAGAGTGATGAATTGCAAACAGTGCAAATAACATTGATACAAAGCGATACAATGAAAATCAACATCGATTAATTTAATACTGGACTTATCAAATTTATATTACCGTTAATTTATATTATTTTGAAAGCTTGTTGTAAAACCAACATTTTAAATTTTCTCTACTGGAGCAAAACATCGATAGAAAATAAAGAAGAGCCCATTATAAGCACAATATACTTGTGTACTAGAATTCACTTGAGCTAACTCATCACTTCAACCCTTCAATGATCACAATGAACTAGAATGGTATAAAAACCATGAAATTGATAATCAGGTACATTTTTCAAATAGCTTCACCTAAATCTGTGAATGCTAAGTCATAACAAATCATGTTCAATAGAATTAATTTGAATGCTTCAAATAGAAAATGATCTATTCTTTTGGTGCCCTAATCAAAATAAATTTCAATCAACATTAATCGACATAAAGAAAAGCTTCTGCCAACCTTGTGTAATGAATGACAAGATGCGAGAGGAGGTCAAAAATCGATATGTTAACAAAAATAATAGAAGATGATGAATCATCTTTCAATTAATCTTATACGGTAGGGTACTTTGTGGTTAAATGTGAAACACTTTCATGATTTTCCTACCTTTTATGCATGCTTACTCTTCCTTAATTTGTATGTTTGCATGGCTTTCATCTTTAGAATCTACTGAATTTTCATATTGGACTGTCTAAATAATGTAGATTCAACTAGTAAGAACGGAAGATAAGCTACTTTTCAGAGAGAATCATAGAAAGTTTCAACTCAACAAGCCCAATGTATAAATTTGTTTATGCCTCAGCCGTCATATATATTTGGCTCAACTGAAGGTATATTATCAACCTGGCTTGGAGAATATTAACTGTAGAAAACAGCAAACACTGCACGCTATGATTTTTCAGGAAATTGCCACTGTTAACACTATTGTAATCTATGATTCATCTCAGTTTTTGAAATTCATAACTTATGATAAATTTTAGCATAGAATTATGACCATACACACATATTTTAAATATGTATTATATTATGTAATAGTATGAATATTTTATCGGTTGCAAACAATATCTTTGTCTGTCATAGAATGCATGATTTAGCACATATATAACAACAAAATGATTTTTGAGAATTCAAATGTGGAAAATTAGATTCATCGCATGTCAAAACAATAGACAATATTGATTGGTTCGAGCGCCATAGTGTGAATAAGATGCAACTTAGAAAGCAGTAGGCCTACTACGGTATTTTACTGTTTACTATGGTGAAGAGAGTCGCGTCGACTGTTTCCCCTTCCACAGCATCAAATCGAATCGCAAATAAATAACAGTATACATCAATGGATTCGCAATGAATGTGGCTACATTAATTATTTGTCTAATTTTCTTTAGATTATTTGCTTCGAAGTTAATCGGAGAAAACAAAAATCAAATCGAAAAACCCCTATATTTTTACATATATATTATTTTATCAAGGAAACTATTCGATTTATTGAGGAAATGAATCCGACTAATATTGTAGTCCTTAATTCAACGAATCGAATGACATATGATAGATTTTTTCCCGATTAATGGTTACAGAGATAATTGATTTCCAGTTTGCTGTTTACTATGGCTAAGAGAGTCAGCCGCGCCGTTCCGCGTCGACTGTTTCCCCTTCCACAGCGTCAAATCGAATCGCAAATACATAACAATATACATCAATGGATTTGCAATGAGAGTGGCTACATTAATTATCCGGCTTATTTTCCTTTAAAACTACTTGTTTCGAAGTTAATCGAAGAAAACAAAAAAATGAAATCGTAAACCCCTTAAATTTTTACATATATATTATTTTATCAAGAAAACTGTTAATTTTATTGGAAAAATGAATATAACCAATATTGTAGTCCATAATGTAACGAATCAAATGGCATATAATAGAACTGTTTCTGATCAATGGTTACAGAGATAATTGATTTCCCGTGTTCACCTGCATTTTTCATGTTTTAGGGGGCTGGGGCGGAAAGCTCCAAGGGGATTTCTTGGGAATTTTGGGAGAATGACCCTCTGGGAGGGTTCTATCGATGGTGGGAAATTCAGCTTTTATTTAATTTTCGGATCGAAACTGCTTTTTTGGACCTTCATTGACTGGGCTATTATGGAAATACAGCAAATAGACTGGCTTCTCCACACATCTGTGTAATCACTTGTCAGCTGATTTATGATGAATAATTCTATAGTCTGATTTTTACTCTAATATTGGCGTATGAAAGGAGGCTCCTTTTTCCTTTTATATTATCCTTGAAATGCAAAATTTCCAGAAACCTTGTATATACGTCGACGCGCAATTAAAAAAGAAACATACCTGTCAAATTTCATGAAAATCTATTACCGCGTTTCGCCGTAAATGCGCAACATATAAACATTTAAACATTAAGAGAAATGCCAAACCGTCGACTTGAATCTTAAGGTGCGTACAGACTTTCGCTCTGCTCCGCAACCGAACGTCACTCCAGCAGAGCGATTGATGATCGACCGGGGAGCAACAATGGTTCGACCGGGGAACGCGAGAAGATCTAACATCTTCTGTAACGGTCATGATGGGTGCGTGGGCGGCGCGACTGTAGTTCGATGGAGGAACGAGGGCGGTACGAGGGAGGAGCGTGCTCGGTGCGGGTTGGAAGAGCGTATATGTGTACGCAGCTTTAGACCTCACTTCGCTCGGTCAATTAACTGTTCATTCTTGTTAAACATAATAAATTGATACGATATCTTATTCGTCAAGAAATTTCTTACTATCCAATTATTAAAATAATTATGAATTTGCTGATTTATTGCATCTCTTCATTGTTGAGAAAACAATAGGTAATATGGCAAGATTACGGAGCTAGAAAAGGATAGCGCTAGGTAGTATCTGCTTTGTTGAGTGATGGACAAAAATATGATAGCAACACCAATGTTAATCTAATACTGACATTATAACGAAAACCTCACTAAAGTGTGAATTTTAATATTTTTATTGTAAGTGGATTCTTCCATAGAGATAACTTAAACAGTGTAGGTAGGCTGCTGTACTTTCTCTATATTCTTATTATTGTATGAAAGATGGAAGATTTATGAGAAATTGCAGTTAGCCAACTGCTGGGATATTATTACTGTAACTTATAACACTGTAGTTTCCTCTTCTGCTATTTAGTTCTTCGGTCAATATTTGCAGTAGCAGAAGTCCTTAAAACTCTATTTTTGCGCAGCTTTTGAATGAGTTGATGAAGAAGATGAAACCAAAATTTCAGGACATTGTGCCACCTGGTTTTAGGAAGTGCAGTATCTATCCAATAAACCCTAATGAAATTCTAAGTAGGATTCCACCTTCCAGTCTTGAATCAAGCTTAGACACATCTTTAGAATGCATTTCTGTTGATGTGGGAGAAGCCTTCCTTCAGCACCTCGAAAAAAGACGAGGTGAGATCATCAAGAAGCCACGGATACAGCGGAAAAAACTTAATGTGCCTCCGGGAAAAAGTATTTGCCCAAAAGATTTAGAAAGCTCCTCTTCATCAGAAGACGAATGCAGCGCAGTGAATTCATCCTCATCTTCAAGTATAGAAGATGAATCAGCTTGTGAAAATGAGGCTGATATACCAGTACCAGTAACCACTTGCAGTGCAGAATACCACATCGGAGACTATGTCATGGTCACTTACAACAAAAACCTCTTTCCCGGTCAAGTCATGATATGGTTCTAAAAGATGGACTATCAGTCAAGTGCTTCGAAAAGGGAAAAAAGCATGGAAATGGCCAACTAAAGAGGACAAGCTATTTTATGAGTGGAAGGATATCATCAAAAAAATTGATTCCATTAAAGAGACAAGAAGAGGGTTTTTTTTTATTCCAGAAATGGATAATTTTGTATCATAATGTAGGCTACATGATCAATTTTCATAATGTAATATTTGTAATTTTTTACAAAGGTATAAAATAAATTTTCATCAATTCCTATTTCAAGACTCTCAAATTTATTGATTATTCCTGGCAGACATAATTTTTCTTCATATTTTTAGAATTTATGGGACAAATTATTTGTTAAGATCATTTAAATGTAGTTGAAATATCACTGACTTTAATATATTGGTGTTACTTTGCTCTGTGAACAGGTTTCTGGTGTGTTATTATGAAGAAAATATAATGTGAGCAAACTCACCTCCCTTCAGGGGTGACTTTGCCTAGTGGGGAAAAATTATTTCTAATAAAAGAATGTTAATTAATATTTATATATTTTTTGTCAAAACTATACATTTTGATGTTTTTTTAGTAATATAGAATGTTTACCTTTTTTTTTAGTTGTTGGATACACTAAAAAAATGTATTTTTAGAAATAATATTTTCGAAAACTAGGCAAAGTCACCTCAGTTTACGGTATAGTTTCCATTGACCGGATATTTGAGATTATTATTATATATAGCAATAAAACTTACAATATTCACCTTATTTCAATAAGTAATATCATTGTATGATTTTAGACACTCACCAATGCCAGTTTTACAGGATTTGACGCGTCGTTGACAATCGTTCTTGAAGAGTATGTAGATGGTTCCATCGGTGGCACACAGGTTCAGGTTGATGTCGATCTCAAGGCCTACACACAGCTCGGTGGGTGAACACCGCTTCCCTCTCTGTGGGATCAGCAATCTGCTCAGCGCTGAATCATCAACGTTTTGCGACACAACTGATGATGAGAGCAGGATGCAGATGGTAGCGACTGCAAGAAGTGCGAAAATGAAATTAATTTGGAGGAAAAACTGATTGGAGTGACAGGCAGAGATAGACAAAATATGTAATAGGGATACAACTATCCCCTAAAGCCCCTGTAGCCTATATTAATTATTGAGATGATGAAAAATGTATCATAATTTGTTAACCATATAGCAAGACTTTAACCTTAATACTGTGTATGGCTACAACATGCCATAAATCGAGAGAAACTATGGCATTTCTAAGGCAGACCTTTCCTGCGTGGAGATAGAATAGAATGACTGCCTTTATTTTTGACCTAGGAGGGCGAAGTTAAGGCGCAGTCGGCCCTCTCTTACACTTAACCCTAAGAGATGGAGATGTACTTGGAGTGGACTCCTCTCACTCATCGGACCTGTTAACTTGTAACTATTTCTTATAAAAATAGATTTGAATAAAAAGCATGCTGACACAGAATAATTGATTTGCATCAGTGTGCTATAAGTTTACAACAATATTTAACTGTGCTATAATATTCCGTCTACAATAAGGCTGAATTGTGAATCTATTGAAATATTGTAAGAACTGGTAGGCCTACGGAAAGCATCACGCTGGGTCCTAGATAAACTATTATTATATAGAAAAGAATTATATTACGCGACCATTTGAAATTAATAAAATAATAGAATAAATATACAAGTTTTTAGTAAAAATTTATTTTTATAACCTGACGATGGTGTGATCACCGAAACTAGTGGTGATAATTTGTATTTTTATTCTATTATTTTATTAATATTTCAAAGGGTACTATAATTATTTTTTATATATACAAGAAAGTAGCCCTGCATTCATACATTTTAAAAACTATATTATTAATACTCTTCAAATATTCATCTTTTCTTGACGAACTGCTTTTCTTGAATAATCACTTTTGATCAGTGAAAAGTAAATGATTAGGCTATACTTTTATATACTTGAATTAGGACATAGCAGTCTAAATTTAGACTTATGTCAAAATTTGAGTATTTATTAACGGTAGGCCTATGGATTAGATTATATGGAGTAGATTATTATTAATAGGTATTTCAGCAAAATGTTAAATTCCATCTAATACCATATGGTACTCGGAACGTGATCTTGAGTTTATATTTTGATGTGATTGGAATTGCAAAAAACATTCCTCATTTAAAAATAAAAATAGATTTATATTCATTACTAGCTGGCCCGGCAAACTTCATACCGCGAAATAGTCAATGCATCTCATGACAAACTTTAGCTAGATGCACACCTGAGGAGGCGCGATGCGGCATTTTGTATCCAGGTGCTTCTTGCTTATTGCATGGTTTGAATAGGAGAACTCACACTGAATCGGGCATGGCGTGGAACGATGTGATAAGGCAATCTCCATAGAATTAACACTTTGTATCACAAAGCCGCGCCTCCTCAGGTGTGCTTAGCCTTAGTAGCTTAATCTGATACACTATATTTTTATGAAAATAATTCAACAATCGGTATTTATACATTTATATCTCAATATTGACTTCCTATGTGCTTAATTAGTTGTGCAACAGTTTGTATTTTTAGTTACCGTATAGTTGAATGCAGCTTGCTGGGAATTGAATGATATATCTCTTTGCTGCTGATTTTCCCGTGAATATTATAAATTTACAGCATTTCGAGTTCTACGACCCAAGTTTGGATGTCGTTCGTACCGCGGCATTATTAAGAATTGAAATTTTGTGAATCAGTAGAAAGAAAATTGAAAAACAGATCTATCGACGGCTGTTGGATGACACAATGATTATAACAGCTGATTTTTATTTCTGTGTGTGGCCAGCTCACAAATCTTCTCCCATAAGGATTACTTGTAGAATTTGAAGGACCGTAGGAAAGAGTCCTGATGTCGGATCATAAATTTGATAGGCCATAAACCCGGTCCTGAACACAACTAAAAAAATTATCAAATTCGGTGCACACATAAAAAGTTATTGAATGTCAAAATTTGAGGTTCGATTTTTATTTATATAGATTATTTCAGCAAAACTCGCATTTTACGCACAGATTGTTTTCTTGTGGTTGCGTTTCTCTAATAAACACAAAGATATATTATGCACTGCAGTATGCCTGTTCAAGATGAATATTAATTCGAGTTAAAAAAAAATAAATAAATAAAACAACACATTTACAATATTTAGCCTACATCATTCTAAAATAAATTCTTTTTGGGCCATAAAAAAGATCATTCACCACCCAATAGCAACATATTGATTTCTAAGCTACCTATCTAATATTAACAAGAAATGCACGGTACAGTACGGTGAAGCTTCCAGCTTTAGAGATAATTTATTTAGATACAGCGGCATGAATAAAAAGAATGGAAATATGACAGATTCCAGAAGATAAAAAATTTTTAAATTTGAGTCTTATGCAAGACTTGAATATGAATAAAAATGATAGACCTACCTAATCCAATTGAATTTGTAGCAGGAACTTGGAATTTCCAGCAAGAATATATGAATCAAATTTTTAATTTTTCAGCAGATCAGTGAATGAGAAAATAGAGAATAAATAGCATAGAACAAATCGAAATTGTTTGATAGCTTATTTACACATAGGCTGCCATCCATATATAACAAAATAAGTAGGTAGTTTTGAACAATTGAGA
The DNA here is from genome assembly GCF_014356525.2 of Nilaparvata lugens. Classification (NCBI taxonomy): domain Eukaryota; kingdom Metazoa; phylum Arthropoda; class Insecta; order Hemiptera; family Delphacidae; genus Nilaparvata; species Nilaparvata lugens. The sequence continues at coordinate 57,526,205 of NC_052507.1, forward strand.
ACAGTTTTATTCAATTCGGTATATCATATCATGTTGGATGCCTATCTTCCATAAAACATCACCTCCACTGCCTCAGAAATAGTTGAGGATTAAGAGTAGAAACTTCAATTAAAATACTATGAAGGAGGAATAATGAGAATAATGTTTTACCTAGGAGCAAAGATTTTTGATCAACCATCTTCACAAACTTGAGCACATAAACTTGAGCACACAAACTTGAGCACACACACTTCTTTCGTATCCAAAACTTGAAGCAATGACTCGGTCACTCATCAGAATATCTGTTTTTATAGAGGTGCGTTGAAAAATGTACTCTGCCTCAAATTACTGTTATCATGTTGAGTTATTTGTAACAAGCTGTAGCGCTGACAGCTACATGTTGGTGTCACATAATTTTCCCCAAAGCCTCATCCTCCAATAATTGTGTGCTATCATGTGATTTGATTATTTTCACACTTCACACAATAGGAAGAGGAGAGCAGCAAAGTTGTTCTATCTCCTGCGCATAAATAGGTCTACATGTTTCATCAAAGTAATGTGCATGGTTCACGTATAGTTTCCTGATTTTGAAAAATTTGGGAATCCGTAACAAATTTTTGTAGCTGGCTATTAAATGAGTCTTTCATAATTTTTTCCTTATGTTGAAGGTTTTGATATGGTTCAACATAAGCATCAGGCTTGTGCATGATAGTAATAGGAAAGTTGATGATAAAATCTGAATGCTGATAATGAAATATGATCATGATGATGAAGAGTGGAGATACGTCGTTAGATGGGTTCCGAACCACCAGTAAGCGATTTTCAAACTCATAAGTCATATTTAGCGGGTTTAGCTCCTGGAGATTGGTCTCCCATCTAACGGAAGTAGGTAGTAGGCGAATGAATGTCTCTCAACTGAGGGATGAGATACCTGCTTGATCACTGGCTCAACCGCGTTCCAAAGTGTACAGCTCAGTGTTCCTATTTAAACAGTGTAGGTCACATGAATTCAAATCTGTCTCGAACTGGTGAATCACAACAAGGTAATATCATCCATTTGATAAAATTATCATATAGGCCTATATTGATTTAATATCATCAAAGTGATTGATTTCAGTGAGAGAAAAACAATAAATTGCAGGTCATTCATTTGAGATGTAACTTGGAAAGTAAAAAAATTGTATTCTTGCAGGTAAAGATGTAGGTAAAGAGAAAAAGTCATTCGTGAGTCAAAAGTCAACACTGAAGGTAATATATTTTATAAATCAACCCAAATAGTCATTGAACAGATCAAGGGTGTGCAGGAGTTTGTGCCTCCCGCGATTTGGACTATAAAATTAAATCCTATATTGAATCTCTGTCTGGTGTTCAGTAGAATTCATACACATGCTCATAAATTTGAGATTACACAACACCGAGGGTTCAGTGAAGGATTTTATACCTGTGTGAGGCATTTAAATAAAAGCAACCCCACATAATTTGGCGAAACAAAACATGCATGATAGAAATCATGTAAGCAAATATGTAAGCACGATGTGCCTTCACCAATTATGTAAGCAGGCTGAGGAACGGCGTGAGAAGCCACCACCAAATATGTAAGGGGGGAAATAACTATGATAACTTTTGTGAGGGGAAAAACTATTATAACAAAAAAAGAACAGAATAACTATAACTTTAATTAATGAATCTATAACATATATACATTTGAACAAAACAAGATTAATTTTATTATAAAAACAATATTTGATATGAATTAATGGGGAAAACACTCGCTTGCAGCTAATGATGATTCAATCTGTGTGGCTATGAAAATTTAAGAACAATGATTCAGTAGTCACCTACCTTTTTGAAATGACTTCCAACTTTGGCAAAAAAACCAAAGTTGTTGGTCGTACGCAGACGACATTGATATCATTGGAAGATCAGTGAATGATATAAAGGAAGCCTTTAAAAATATTAAAAATGCAGCCTTGCAAATGGGTCCCCGCATAAATGAAAACAAAACAAAGGTCATGGTCACATCAACTAACCACAACATCGGGGAGAGGTTTCAGATAGATGATAACTGTTTTGAGGTTGAAGGAGATTTTGTATACCTGGGCTCCCTCGTCGATGGTAAAAACGAAACAACAAAGAAGGTGGAAAGGAGAATTCTCCTGTCCAGCAGGTGCTTCTATGGTCTCTCCAAGTATATAAAAAACAAAGTGCTGAGTAGAGCCACAAAGTTTAAAATATATCGCTCGCTAATCCAGCCAGTACTCATGTATGGCAATGAAACATGGACACTGTCCAAAAAAGACGAGAGCCAGCTCAAAGTTTTTGAGAGAGTTTTGGGGCAGATGAGACATACCCACCAGCAGAGGAGACTCGTATGCTGTACTCTGGTGGAAGGGAGGCTCGGACCAGGAAGGCCTGTTGGTGGGCGCTGGATGGACGGTGTTTACAGGGACGCACAAGTGATGATTGCAGCCACCGGTTGGAAAGCGAGGGCGGAAGACAGAGACGAATCGAGGCGAATACTGGAGGAGGTTGACCTGTAGCGGGTTGTAGCGCCACCGATGATGATGTTGAAAGATGAAGAATTATTTCACAACAAAACTTAGAAAGTTTCACATCGAGAGATATTATCTATTGCTCTGTGTTGAAACGGAGATCACTTCAAAAGAACTCTTCCTTTTAGAAATGAAAAAACCCCTTGGAGAAATAGAATAATGGATGTTCTATAATAGGCTATGAAAGAATACCTAGCTATCCATATTGCATTCAATTCACCAACAATTTGTTCTATAAAATTTGACGTTTAGTCGAATTACTTTTTCTCATCTCAGCAACTTATTATTCAACCTGACTATTCATTGATATTTTTAATTGAACCAAATGACAGTCAAACTTCAAGATTGGATATAAGTACAGTACTCTGCTTTAGAAAATTCGTTAAAGATTGACTCCGGATTATGGTTGGAAGTTTTACCAGCTTTTTCCAAAGAATGTTTATATAACTTGTGTTATGTGTATAATATATTCTGAATGAAAAATATATCAATTAACATAATTATTTACAGGATTTCTGCATCACTGAATAGATGAATTCAAAAATACATGGATAAATAATGAAAACACACAGTTTGGACGAACCATTTATTCAACATTTTGGAAATAATTTTCCTTACAAACAGAATGCAATAGAACTAACAAATGATTACTTTGTATCCGACCAGCAGATAAAAATACAATAATGACTAGTATAATCTTGACTACCGATAAATTAGGATGCATGATACATTTTTTCAAGTAGTATAGCTAAATATACACGGAAATATACTGAATATAGTATCTTAGTACTTTCTATTTAGTCAAACACTACAACTTGTATGGAACTTTGAAATATATCCAATATATTTTAGTTTTATCAATTTTTGTAATCTAAGATATTAAATATCATAAACATAAATTTTATGACTGTGTAGGATTTCACCTCAGATGACATTGAATGAAATAATAAAATTTTATTGAATAAAAATTTCAGAAACAGTGAATCTAATACTTGTCTGGAATAATTTGTAATACATATTTTTTTGGAATCTGAATTCTACAACTAATTATTAATTTCTTGAAGAACTCAAAAAACTTCTTGATAAAAATATAATTCGGTAATTAAAAATCATTTACCCTGAAGGAAAGTTAGGAATTCAATAGAAAAGAATGAATCCTTCGTAACTACTTTATTGAAAATGGGTTGAGTTCTTGTATATTTCTTGAAATTGGGGCAAAAAAACAATAATGAGAAATCTGGTTTTTTTCCAGTAAATTGAATGTGAATCTATAATGAGAAACTTACTGTGTCTCAAATTTATAGTGAAGTGGATTACAAAAATATTCTACTTTTATTTAAGATCTGTATAATAATATTGAATGTAATAGATAGATAGACGTATTAATGATACGAGAAACGACACGTTTTTTATAGTACCTATTTATGTATAGGTGATGACAGTAGTAGATTATCTATCTTAGCAAATTTCTAATGGAAAAAATTGATTTGTGCGATCTGAGTTGAGAACGTGGAAAAGATGAGTCATTACTTGAACTACTTAGAGGAAAAAAAGGTTTGATAAAATAATCACTTATTAAGAGATCAATCATTGAGGTAAGTAATTCAATAGAGTGAAGCATTCTTAATTCTATTCGTTTCTGTTCATTACAGTCAATATTATTGCACTTACAATAATTGATATTTCAATAAAAAATAGAAGCTAGTCAAGACTATAGAAAAAGCACGTGAAGTAAGCAAGCTAAAGTGTTCAATATTATCACATTAAAAAATAACAATTCATGTCAGGCAACGAATATAAAACTTTTATAAAATGTATGAAATTATAAAACGTTGATACAAACTATATAATAGGTTGATTTACACATATCATAATATATTACACTAGCTAATATAACAATATTTGAATTCTATTTTTATTTAAATGGCAACCAACTAATAGATTTTTATCTGATATAGTTATTTCTTTCCATTATTATTATTTGTTGTAGTTTATAGTTTTATTTATTGTTTTGTTTTAATCTACTAATCACCTGAATTTCGTATAGTTTTTTGTTTATTCCATAGTATTATAATACTTCTACAGCCAAAATAGTATAATAACATCTTGAAACCACGTACAACAACATATATTGTTTATTCTACCTATTTTAAGTTTAGAATGTTTTGTGTACTGAACTAATACAAAAATACGATTAATTTATAATAGATTTATAGTGAAATAAGTTTGTCTATCCAATACTTACACATACACACACATTATATATTTGGTCCTGCCAAATTTCTAATATACATAACATTAACAATACTGTGTATTTCGAAATAAATTTTTTCAATTTTTTTTAACGCTCAACTCAAAAACAGCTATTTTTCTAAAATATATATCTATAATAATCAGAAACATGCAAACTATTACACATATAGAAGGCAGACTATGTTTCATATTTTTTATAATTATTCAACATTTAACATTATTTCTGTATCATTTACAAAATATTTTAGTGTTCACATGTTAACAGTTGCAGTTATGAATAGGATTCAGTAATAGAACCTCTCTAATTTTAATAAGTAGTTACAAAAATTGAGTGTTCATCAATAAAGGTGAATATATCCTGCATCATTCACATGCTTTTGTAACTCAATTTTAAAATTAGGGATGCTTTATTAATGGACTCAGTATAATGTTTTAATAAAATCTCATCATATTGATGAGATGTTAACTTCAACTAATAATTTAAAATTGGAAATGAATCAGCTATATTGATTTGTAAAAATAATGCAGATAATATAATATCTCGAATAAATTGAATGTTAAAATAGAAACTGGGATTTGGTGGAATTTTAGATGCATAAATGTGTAACTATGAATAATAAATGATTTTTTCAAAATAAATTAAAAAAAGAAACACGTACAAGTTAAGTAAAAGTGATTGAGTAGAAGAGTCTTCAAAGTAACTCTTGAGTACGAGTTAGATGTGAAGTGATAAATATATTATATTTGCCAATAAAAAACTGTGGATAAAATGAAGAAAGAATATGATTTGTGCGTATGTGGTGAGTGAATTCTGGTTGGAAATGTCAGACCTAGCGGCTGATCGAACCCAGTGCAAAGAAGAAATCCCAGACAAAATCACTCATCAGATATCTTGCGTTTTTAACAAGACAATGAATATTCTTGGATATTCTTGTTATCTAAAAGCCATAAGTTGAAGTGAAAATGAAAGAGCTATAATTCAAATACAGTGACAGTTTCAAGCTAGAAGAATTGATTTTTTCTAATCAAAGCAGGAAAAATTATGATAAAGTAAGTTATTACTAGACTACTGATAAGAAAAAACACAATTTTCTACAAGTATAGGCAATTAATTGATTGTAGCCTGCATAACATAAATTAATAGTGATAATCTGAGTTGATGTAATTTGAAGTCTTCAACAATGATTTATATAGTTTTAGAGTTTGATATATGTCTGTCAATAGGAATGTTTTCTTTTCTATATAAAATAGGCTACATATTATTATCCAAGCAGATAATTCTTCAGTTTTATCTAATCTATGATTTCGTTTTGAAGAGAGTTATACAATTACCTCAATTATAGGTAAATAATGATCACAAGATGAAATGTAATAGTAAATGAAGAAAAAATAGAAGTTTAAGGAAAAATATAACGAATAATATAATCAAGTTTAACTTAAGAATAAAATGGAATATGCATTTGGTAAATTTGAAGTTTTAAAAAGCTCGTAAATCGATTTCAATGACAAAGAATTTAGGTAAAATGAGTTTTTTCAGGAACATCCAAAAATTACTTTTTGTGTAGTTGAGACAATTTCTTCTTATTTTATCTAAACATGGATTTGTGCTAATAAGAATGGAATATCCAAGAGCACTGGAGCAACGAAATAAGGACATCATAGGGCAACTATAGACTACCTTATTTGGGATTGATTGTTTTATTCAAAAAAGCAATGACTAAGATCTTCGTTGTGGTTTGACAATTTACAGAAATAAAAATCTACTAGAAGTACAATTAACAAGTACAAGCTTAAAGGAATTTAAATAGTAGCTTAATTACAATAGCTGGTTTACAAATATATAATTTTCTTCAAAGACAACCTTTATCATAATGTATATAAAATATTCGAGCCGATTTATCAAGTAACAATAAAATTGAACTATATATTATTATTATAGAGAATAAATTTCATGACCAAAACAACAATTTTCATAATTTAATCAGATTAGATGCATCTATGTATCATATCAATCTAGAACGACCAAGATTTTATTATTTAAAATAGAACTACTATATTTTCATTGGATAGGTATTTCTTAAGTTTTGCTAGTTTTAATTGATCGACAGCTTCTTAACTTTCTCTTTTCACTTACTTCACTTCTCTCTTATTCATGAATTATCGAATAAATTTTGAATTTACACTATTCTAGTAACTCATACAAGTATTTATCTTCAATTACTCACACAATAATGTCGTAACTTGAATACGAAAATAAGTAAAAACTCAACATATATAATTTGTATAACTGGTAACTTGGTAGGAATGTGTAGAGAATTAAAGTTATGTTTAGAATCCTTCATAAAACCCATCTCTCTCAACAGAGGAATATTACAATGTAACTTATAATAGGATAACTCAAGAGTGAAGTAGGTAACTAATACAATATATTTATGTTCTTTTATAATGTAGAACATCAATCACATCTCATTCAAGGCCGTATTTATAAACGCGTTTGAGAACTATCCTAGCAAAAGACGTTTTGGTGAACTGATCAGAGCTATTCTTTTGAATCCACTTCAAACAGTTCACATTGGTTATGAATAACATCAATGCTCACCATTCATCCAATGATGTGAGTCTCAAGTAAGTGAATCTCAATCTAGTTGGTTTGACGATTCTGATTTTGGTTTCTATGGAAACAAAGCAAGCTTTGCTAAAACATTGTTTCATTTGGGCCCCATTACAAGTTTTATAGGTAAATCATAGGTTTATTCCGTTTGGATCTCGAATTAAAAGTTCACAATAGAATTATCATTATATTATTATTAATAATAATAATTAATATTATTTAACATATAAAAAAGGATTTATCAATTAAAAAGAATTTGAGAAACTTGGAAAATAAAGTAAATGATCATAGATATTTCATCAACTTCTATCAAAGATTTGATTCCCTATAAGAAAGACCCTTGTTAGACTATCAACTATTCGATAAAAGATCACCATCAAAGATATCTGACCAGATATATATAGGATACTGTAATCGTATCTGACTGAGTAATGGGGCACTTGAAAATGTTTATAATTACTGCCCCCACTTTCCTCCTAGCATCTTCCAAAAAACTCGCAATCATAGTAACTCATACAAGGTAAACTGTGAGATCAGCTTACTATTAGTAACTTACTAGTATAGTAAGTTCTAGTTCTAGTAACCAGTAAAATATAGTAACTTATCGATCACAGTAGTGACAAGATCATGAATCATTTAATCATCTTCCAAATAACTCGCCATCATAGTAACTTATTCCAGCCAAATCAAGCGTTCCAGATTATGACAATAACTTACTAAGAATAGAAACTTCACAGTTCACAATCATTATGACATAATTATAATGAATCATCCTATATTAAGATTCAATTTAAACTGTCAGCAATCCTTATAGATAACAATAAAAGCTTTTCATTGAAATAATGCTGACAGTTTAAAGTGAATTTCACAGTAGCATTTGCCATACCTAATACACAATCTTAGTAACTCATATGCGACCCAGCTAACGATAGTAACTTACCAAGTATAGTAACTCCATCGTTTAATGAATGGGATGTAGTGAGTGGTGTAATTTATGAATGGAATGTAGTAGATGGTGTAGTAATGAATGAATGAGCGTGAGCTAGGTGACATTGGTGGGTGGCGTTTCCATGGCAACCAGACTTTGGCTGTCCTCAGCTCTGTTATGGAGACGACGCACATCTGAGAGAGAGCGCAAAGGTGTCGGGTTCAGTAGAGAGAATGCGCGCTCTAAAAAAACAAATCGCAAATTATTATCAGCATTATTGAATACACACAATGAAATAAAAAAACAACATATTGTTTTTTACACTGGAATGTTTCATTTTAACAAAGCCCAGGGTTTTGATGCTGAAGGCATCATCACGGTTAAAGGTTGAGATAAAAACATGGGTTGGTTTGTGAAAATTAAAAATTTCCAGTAGAAAAGACAAAATATTGTGTTTCTATTTCATCACGGATACATTGTGTTCCTACAATATTTCCCAATACAATGCTGAATTCACATCAAGTTTTGTAACACAACTGAACCATACAAATACGTTATAAAGTCTTTTAGAACTTATTTACCAAAATACCTCGATGGATAATGTTGTTGGAAGCTTTCAACAGTTTCAATCGGACGTTTGAGCGTTACATGATAACTTTACTGTCTGATTGAAAGTATGTAGGTCTGATACAGTTTGACCAAATTTGTGATTTTTTCATAGATAATGTTAAAACATAAATATTGGCGTTCTTAGATTATTGGAGGTTGAGATTTTCTCAAGCAAGCCCTTGTGACTGAATATTATTAATAATTCAAAGTGACAATGATTTCTATTATCGCATTGTCACATTGAATAAATTTAGTCAGTTTGGTTTATGAGATAGTCTCAATCACATACAATTTGGTAACGCGGATATTTGAACAACTGTAAGCTCAACCATCAGCCGATTTTATTCGGTGTTTATCATTATATTGTAGACGGTTAGCCTACTAGCCTTCGTAATATCAATTTATTTTTATAGATTAAAACAAGAAGATGCCAAACTTGTTTGAATAAGCTAATCAAGGCTATTTTGACATTATGTTTCAGCCAGTATCACAATATTAATCTTGACTACTTTTACAGTGAGATTGACTTCCAACTATTAGCATTCCATATGAATATCATCAACGCTTCCCATTGAATAAATACTGACAGTTGGTGGCGAATTTCACTAAAGCGACCTTACACGTGTACGCTAATCATACTAGTAAATCATTCTTGCATCATGCTGTCATTAAAGCTTTCAAAAATTCGAACAGATTGCCGATAATAGAGACAGTGACACATAAAACTTTGAAAAATTGCTGCTCTGATGTCCTTGCTCCTCCGTTACATTAGTTCTTATCTCTCTTCGAAAACATAAACCCCCCCCCTTTCCTCCTTCCAAGATAGTACGATCAGTGCTTTATTTTAGTCAAATCCACTTCAAACTGACAGCATTCCTCATAAATAGCTTCAATGCATCCCATTTAACCCAATGCTGACAGTTTGAAGTGGATATCACATTAGCAGGGATCTGACACATGATATTCAAGAATTAGGGACAAGCCTCATGAAGCGTTTTTTCAGGCGACAAAACGATTAGCCAATCGGAGAGCTTCCTGCCCTGCCGACTCTGAAAACGCGTTCATGTCACTTGGCCCTTATTGTGACACGGGAACAGCTGTTGAAAGTATTATTGTACTGTTGAAATGTATAAACAATATGAGAATCTTAATTTAATTCAAGTGCTTCTGAAATAGTTTTTCCTACCTTTGCAATCGCTGTTCGATCTCTGGTGCGGGCGAGGGGGGAGGGGAAGTCGCGGTGAAGACATTGAGCTTGTCGATCCTCTGATCGGCTCTTCTAAAAAATCAGAATATTATTTTTAAAAAATACCTACTTGAAAGTAGGAAATTTTTTTCTATGTATTTAAACACGACATGAAGTCAAATATTAAGTAAATACATCGCAGCACGGAATTGATCAAGAAACCATCACCTAGGAAAATTTGTGATAATAAGATTCAAATTGATAAATAGTGCTCGTATTACATTGAATCGCCAGTCAAACACGAGAGAGCTGCCATTGGCGGCCGTGTGTAAAGTACGCTGGGACTCCAATTAGGATTGGAGACCGGGCTGGTGACCAGAGTGAGTCATCAGCCGACCGCAAAAATATGTTGTTTTGGGGCGTATTTCTAGTGTGATGGAGGCAATTAGAACTAATGCCCGGCGAATCGCTCGGACACTTGGGTGTACCACTGGTGGACTACTCAGATGGAAGAGTATGTACGACATTGTCATTCATTCCCTCATTATCACCTGGGCTTGAAATACTCGTGAAGAGTTGTCTTTGTAAATAAATAACTAGATACAATTTAATGATTGATAGTTATAATCAAGGGCATCCTCTGCCGTTATCCACATTTGTATTATTCAAATTTGTCAAGAGTTTTACAAATTGTACGTAGGCTACCTTATTTAGATCATAATTCAGAAACATAACAGACAATGGATAATACAAAAATTGAATACAGAGAACATCTATAAAAATTTCAGCTCAATTTGATACAATACTTGTAAATTTAACAGTAAATCATGAATGAGTTTTCGGTGATATCTTATTGACGGAAACATTGAATACTCTTATTGATTAGGCATTGAGGATGTGTGGACGCAGGGAGCGGTCAGCGGTTTTTGGAGGATATAGATCTATACCCTTCTAAGATCACTGGAACTCTAAACGTCTGACCGCTTTCTATGTTTATACATCTTGAAATATGATACGATGGACTGATAATTGAGCTGATTAAATACATGGTTGATTATGAAGGGTGGCCACGTAAGCCAAATACTCTGAATATGATTCATGAGTGGTCAAATCGCTTCCCAGTGGTTCGGAATTCACCTAAAATTGTAGTTTCACTCATCTCTCATAATCATCTGCCTTCGCACAAGCCTAAGGCTCTTGCGGCATCAGACTCAGCAAAAACGTGGAATTGGTTTAAAAATCCAAGTGCGCTCCACACGTGAGTACTAGTTTTAAAAACTTTTATTCAAAAAACTTGACTGTAGTGTCGTTAAAAATAGTTCAAAAAATAAAAAAGTGAGTTACCGTAATCTAGTTTATTGAACTATTCGAAAGGAACAACTACTTAGTTTATTAGTCAGGCGATTATCTGACATTCAAAATACCTCAACAAATGAGTTATTCTACAAATGATCTACTCAAGAGACTATTCATCAATACGGTATTTCATAATAAGATTGACAATAAGTGATCCAGAATTGATGATATTCAAGAAAATTTTACATTATCTCAGTTTAAATCAGAAATACAAACACAGAGCATAAAATGACTTACCATAACCAAAAACCTTCAAATCACAAGTTAGAACATTTGAGAAGGCGAGTTTTCCTTTTGATAAATAACAGTAATTAGTCACATAAAGCCTCGTCACAAAGCAAACGACGTCACAAAACATAGGAAACAAACTAGAAACAAAATGAGAATCAAATAAAAGTTTATCAACAAATATGAAATTAGAAAGAAGAGATAATGCTTTGTTAGTGATAACCAATAAAATGAAGAATGAAAATTAATATGTGTTAGAATATTTTTCAAATAGATTAGAAGCAGAATAGGATTGATTTATTAGTAATAAACGAATAGAGGCGTGAAAGAGATGAACAAGAGATGCTAAAAGAACATGATGAAAATGTGCAGGAGAGTGGACAATGATTTAACATAAGAAACAAGAAAATAATTGAACAATATGGAATAAGTGCATTAAATGTAATGTAAAACATTACTGACATGTTTAAAATTAGGAAAAACAAGGAACAAATAGTTACTGTAGAAGAAGTAAGAAAAAATGTTGCTTTCAAGTATTAAATTGATGCTAGTTATTAGTAGGAGTAGTAGAGAGCATTGAGCAAAAAAATACACAACAGGAAGTGAGACACAAACACAATGACAAAACATATAAAACAATAATATTGAAATTAAACATAACATTCACAAGAGATGAGATGATAATGAATAGCGCATTATTATAACTTCGCAGAATAATCAATTATTAGATAAATTAAACAAACTATAAGACAATATGAACATGAGAATTGAATGATAATAGGTATTCCCTGATGAATAATATGATAATATAGGCCTATACCAGTATTGAAACATGAACGTATGAATGAACGACTCCTCATATGAGTGATTATATAACAAATAATATTTTAGAATTAATGAGAATATTTGAAGATGGACAATATATATTTTTTCAATAAATAAAATGGAAAATTATAAAATTACCAATTGTTGCTGGAAACTCTCCACTGTGCCTTGAATCGTGTCTAGGTGATATTAACATCTGCAAAGGACTTTTTCTATTTAAGCTTTCCTGTAAGCAAAATAATTGCAGCAAATTTATAGAAAAAGCAGTGAATTCGCTACATGATTCAAACATAAATTATCAATAATTGAATCATGCATGGACATATATATGAATGAATAGGTTTCAAACAAGTACTGCTTGAGACAAAAAAAATTGATTTCATAAAAAAGTGTTTTAAGTGGTAAAACTCTCACACAGAGAATACTATAATATTCCAAAGCAGTATTTACAGTATCGCAATATAAATGATAGGTACGATTGTATCTTATGAGCTGAGAATATGTATAATCTAAGCATATGCTATCATGATTCCCAACAAAACCATCATCAACGCCATCACAGATAAAATTTTGAGAGATAATCATGAAGATGAAAACAAATTGAAGCAGGATGATAGTAGTGTTAAGTTACAAGATCAACTCATTCAAGTTTCTGACAATGTAGGCCTAGTTACTGTTGTTGAAAGGGTCAACCATAGTGAAAGTGTAGAATTGAGTAAAGAAGTAGGTAGGGAGTTGTCTTCATTGAAAGTCAACTATCAAGAAAGTACTATTGCTACATTGAAGGTTAAGAAAACAGTAAACAATCGAATGTTTCTATGGATCAGATTACTACATTGAAGGTTAGGAAAACTATAAATAAAATGATGATTACATGAGACAGGTTTCTGTGGAGGTTAGAAACAATGTGAACAAAATGAATGTTGCTTTGAGTCAAGTTGATGAGTTCAACTTTCAACTGAGAATTGAAAAGGTGTATGCAATGCATTCTCAAGTGAACATGACTAACTTTTGTAGGCAAAACGGCTTTGTTGAAACAAATGAACCCATGAACAATAAAATCATGTTCTTGAAGAAAACAAAACGCAAAGTCTCCATTGATGTGTTAGTATTCAAAGGTTGTTTCAAGTTGCTTACTTACAAGATGATGACTGTGAGTCACATGATGAAAGGGTATTCCCCAACACACAATGATTAGGAATCCTGTGTTATGCCGGGATTCAGAATAGCATAATCGCTACACAGTGTATGGTAAGAGTCCATAATTGTGTCTTTTTTCTTTCCTGTAGCCTATTTTCTTGGCCCTTAATCTCTTCAATTTTCGATTCTTTCCTGTCTTTGTGTAATATTCAGTAAATTTCTTCTATGAAGCATATCTTAACCAATCTTGTCCATAGTCATTTAAATTTGTATTTTTTCTGAAATAATATTAGAAGTTGAAATAGTAGCTTATTTTCCTAATCTTTAATTGTTGATAAAACTTAACTTTTCTAAAATCTATCCATTGTTGTGTAAATAATTGTTTGCTTGCGGTATATTTTTTCATCATGTATTACATATTTTAATCATGTCTATTTTTTTTCAGGTATCATATTAGGTAATTAGGTTTTTCAGAGCAATTATGTCCCATGTTCTCATCTTTCATTGCATATTGTGCCATAAGCCATATGTAATTAGGTTATAGTTTTCTTCTGGGCTTTTAACCCATTTTGCATTTTATTTTTTCTTTGCTGTCCAATACTTTGGATTTTTGGTAGACAAGTAGGTGTGATTTTTTTTAGAGGTGTGGCGTGAACCACATACGCTGGACTCGATTATCTGACCTACTTGTTTGCGATATAAAAACCTTATGACTGCAACAACAAATGTTTGTAAAACCTTTTGCATACTTTTGTTTTTGTGGTCCGATACTAGAGTCTGCTATGACATTGCCTTACAGACATCTAGGAACTATCCACCCAGTCACAATAGTCAACATATTTTTTTTCCTTCACCAGTTGTTTTTGTGGGAGTGATAGCTCACAATTATAACAAATTAGAGTCATACTTGGAATTTACAAAATTCCATAGTAGTATATTTTATTAAATATACTTCCTCATGAAAGTTCAGTACTGACATGTAGGATAGGCTCTAATTAATCTTTCTCTTCTTTGTATTGTTTTAGGGAATTTATTTACCCAGTTTTCTTTTTCTCTTGTTTGTATTTTTTAGGGAACTTATTTACCCAGTATTTCATCTTGATCATCTTTGTATCATAATCTTGAAATGTTTATACTTATTATACAGTCTTTAAATTTTAAATTATTTTAAAAAATAATTGGTTTAATTTAAAACGTTGTGTTATATTATCAATTGAAATGAGTTAAGGCTAAAATTTTTCTAAAGTGTTTTGTAATTGATATTTTTTTTCAAATTTTAAAACTGTTTGTTCTATAAATTTTGATATGATTGATTATCGTTTGAAATGGATGCTGGAGTGTATGTAGAATTTTTAGTGGGGTTTGTTGATTAGAATTTTGCTGGTATGTGATTGTTTTTTTGAGATGGCATTATTGCCTAAAGAAGGAATAACAGAGGTTATGACTTAGAGAGGCAGTAATGAGATAATATTTTTTGTGTTGATTACTTATGTTGATTGCCATAGATACAAAATAATGATTAATAATGTTGATTGCCATAGATGCAAAATGATGATTACTTATGAATATTGTTTGCCTTTGAAGCAAAATATTATTGATGTTTTGAATGGTTTCTTGTTTAATGATTGATAGTAAAGTTTTGTCATGAAATGTAGTTTGTGTTTAGAACATTGAAGAGTCGAAATAAACTATAGTATCCAACAAACGATGATTAACAATATTAAATAATTTGCTTTTTATACAATTTTTGAACAAAATTAAAACTAAATAATTTTGAAACCCTGAATGATAAATCATAAATGTGAAATGAACATGCTATAAATGAAATGTTATACTAAATGATAATGAAATGCAGATATATTATGAAATAATTGTGAATAGAAGACCAATTGTCTGAAATTATTGAAATATGTATTGAAATTATTTTTTTTGTTGTGATAATCTGATGTTTTTTACAATTTTGATAATGATACAGGGTGTTATGAAATTATATTTCTATTTTGAAGAATGGATTAAAATTTTGATATTTGAACAGTGAATAGATGAAAATGAATGATTTTTTTTTTAAATTTATCATTGATATGTCCATATTTCACAATTTATGTATTGCTGACTGTATAATAAGATGTTAACAAATTTCAATTTCATATATATTTAAAATTAATTTTATGTGTATTAGATTGTATGGATAGCCTAATCAAGTTTTTCTTCTTAGTTTATAAGCATTTTAAGATAACAGGTACAGCACAGACATTAACATTGAAATAGTTATCATGTGAATCTCGAAATCAGTAACAAGTGAACGCCATGAAGAGTGTTAAGAACATTTGGGTGATTTTCAAACTAGTGTGACATAACTACGCCAATATCTACGCTGCGGCCTACACCAATAAATACGCCAATGTCAACACCAATAACTACGCCAAAATCTACGCCGATGCCTGTGCTGATGCCAACGCGAATATCAATGCCGATGCCTGTGCTGATATCAATGCCTGCGCCAATGCCAAAATCTGCGCCAATGCTGCACCAATGCCAATAGCTACGCCAATGCCTGCGCCAATGCTGATGCCAACACCAAAATCAACGCCGATGCCTGTGCTGATATCAATGCCTGCGCCAATGCCAATAGCTACGTCAATGCTGCACCAATGCCAATAGCTACGCCAATGCCTGCGCCAATGCTGATGCCAACACCAAAATCAACGCCGATGCCTGTGCCAATGCCAATAGCTACGCCAATGCCAAAATCTGCGCCAATGCTAATGCCAATGCCTGCGCCAATGCCAATGCCTGCGCCAATGCCAATATCAACGCCGATGCCAAAGCCGACACCAAAGCATACACAAATAGCAATGCCAATGCTTATTGCTGACTCTGTATCTCAAACTTCAACACTACTGCATTACCTGGAGGTAATTGCCATCCATGTTCACATTCACAACTTTGAATTCAGAAGAACAGTCACAGTATCATGAAAGAATTGATTCAAAAAATCCTCTCCTAAATTATTCCTGTATGCAGAACTCTAAACCTTGAAAGCTGAAAATATCAAAAAACCAAACCTTACCTAAATTAATCCTCAACTAAATTAATCCTGTATGCAGCGTCTATCTCTTTTCCAAAAAACGAATTACATTGTCATTTCAAGCCTGAAATGTACATTGTATAATTACAAATATGATACAAAATTTATGTGACTCTGTATTGAATTTGGAATGCAGCTGTCTACTACAAACATGAAGCAATGCTAACTGAGATGTCACCTGTATCGAGTTTGGAATGCAGCCGTCTACTACAAACATGAAGCAATGCTAACTGAGATGTCACCTGTATCGAGTTTGATATGCATCAGTCGACTACAAGTATCAGCCCAACACTACCTGCATCCAGATCAGCCCAACACTAACGTCATCACACTGGAGTCACACTTAACTGAAAATCATACTGAGTGCCTTAACGGACTGTTTTCCAAAATGTGCATCAATAAAATCAACCGCGTCAATAGTGAAAGAAATGAACATTTTTTGATTTATTGAAATTTTATGTGAAAATTAAATGTAACAATTCATCAATTCATTTAAAAAAAAAAAAAAATAATAATAATAATAAATTTTTCATTCAACATACTAAATTTTTTTTATGCAATAAAAATTAAATTTTCTATCTATTAAATTTATGTGCAATTTCAAAAAACTATTCTTTACATATTAAACTTTCTGTTGAGATATTTTTCTTTAAATTATAAAGCTAAATCAAAAGTAATATTGATATTCTATATACTGTAGAAGAAGTAAGAAAAAATGTTGCTTTCAAGTATTAAATTGATGCTAGTTATTAGTAGGAGTAGTAGAGAGCATTGAGCAAAAAAATACACAACAGGAAGTGAGACACAAACACAATGACAAAACATATAAAACAATAATATTGAAATTAAACATAACATTCACAAGAGATGAGATGATAATGAATAGCGCATTATTATAACTTCGCAGAATAATCAATTATTAGATAAATTAAACAAACTATAAGACAATATGAACATGAGAATTGAATGATAATAGGTATTCCCTGATGAATAATATGATAATATAGGCCTATACCAGTATTGAAACATGAACGTATGAATGAACGACTCCTCATATGAGTGATTATATAACAAATAATATTTTAGAATTAATGAGAATATTTGAAGATGGATAATATATATTTTTTCAATAAATAAAATGGAAAATTATAAAATTACCAATTGTTGCTGGAAACTCTCCACTGTGCCTTGAATCGTGTCTAGGTGATATTAACATCTGCAAAGGACTTTTTCTATTTAAGCTTTCCTGTAAGCAAAATAATTGCAGCAAATTTATAGAAAAAGCAGTGAATTCGCTACATGATTCAAACATAAATTATCAATAATTGAATCATGCATGGACATATATATGAATGAATAGGTTTCAAACAAGTACTGCTTGAGACAAAAAAAATTGATTTCATAAAAAAGTGTTTTAAGTGGTAAAACTCTCACACAGAGAATACTATAATATTCCAAAGCAGTATTTACAGTATCGCAATATAAATGATAGGTACGATTGTATCTTATGAGCTGAGAATATGTATAATCTAAGCATATGCTATCATGATTCCCAACAAAACCATCATCAACGCCATCACAGATAAAATTTTGTGAAATACTCAGCATCTATAACTAGCTTCGACGTCACTTTTGTAACTACGGAATTACTTTTCAACTAGGTACAATCATCAGTCTGAGTCTATTTCAAGTTGATAATCATTCACAATGTCTGCAGTGATTTATGAATTGATGATATGAGATGGAATCCAATGAATTGATTGATCCATTAACTTGTTGTGGGTTTCCATTTATGGTTCGACACTACGGAAAAATATTTTTAGCGCTTATGAGAATGTTCACACTTTCGCGAACATGTGAACTCTCCCATAAGAGCCTGAAGTATTTTTTCGTAGTCGTCGAATAAACGAGAACACACCTTAAGCAAAAAAATGATGAAGATGAAAAGCATTGAATCTTACAAAATTGCTGATAATCTATAAGCGAATGCTTCTACTTGTACAATGTGATATTACACAAATTTGCTGACAATCTATCAGTTTGTCAATTGTTATATTATGATTGATCAAATGAATGAGTAATGATTAGGCCTAACTACTTGTGTATCATATCAATTGATACTACAGAGTAAAACAAGATCTTAACAGCTACTGCAACTTTCCTATAAGTATCGGCTGAATCTCAAATATTATGCGATTAGAAAGTGGATTTTAACATAAATCAACTATGAACTACGGAAGTTCTAGGTGAAATCTTGAATCTAGTTCTATTTAAAATTCTAACAGCTGAACAAAACTTTGTGATAACAGATACAACTATTGCTACAACTATCTGCTAATACTCTAATCGTATGTGATAGAAACATAAATTAATTAGGATTTCTATTGAAATGGAATTATGATATCGAAAATTCAGCACTCATATTTTGATAGAATAAGGAGACACAGAGAATAAGTTTGGGTAATAGGCTACCTGACTGGATGATTGATCCATATCTGGAAATCGAAACAATTTGAAATTGGGCGATCGTGGCCACGATGTGGGTGGTGGTGAACGAATCATGTGTTCGTGTACTTCTGGTAGTGAGAGAGGGTCTTCTAGGTCACCTCCGAATTCCTGCAAAACACAAAAAACAATCAATTTTTTCAAACGTTCATTATTAGTTAAATAATAGATAATATACCTCGTTATTCGAATATTCTCGGAAGATGAGGCCCAATGTTTTGAAACGCGTCCGAAACTCACAAAACAAGCCCGTGTAATAATTTAGCGATTGCAAAAATAGGATATTAAGAGCTTGTTCACATGACAGCGATTTACGCTCGGTTGTCGCTCGATTGGCAAATCGCTCGGTTTGTCAGCCTCGTACACCTGACAGCGATTCATGAGCGGTTTGCGCTCGGTTATGATAAATAATTAATACAACATCTATGTACACAATCTTTATCACTATATTACTCTAATATTACTGCTTCTTACATTATTTATATTACTGTGTGTAGAATATTATCATGCTGGTGTTATTTAAAAAAATTCAAATACACAATGAGATCATGTACTAGCCCTATACTATATAATAGACCTAGTATACCTAAGGCTGTTTTTGCTCCTGTGAACTGCTGCTCTCTGAAAAAATGTCTGTTATCTCCTGCCAAGCAGACCTTTTCAGAACTCTATTCCTGTTATCCGAGCACTCCATGTCCCAAATGCACTTTCTTTTCGCCACTTCATCGATAAACAATTCAGTGTCAAAGGATTCCAGGCCTACTTCCATATTTCTACTATGAACTACTTGAAACAAAACTGAACTATGATCTATACTATGAACTACTACTATGAACTATGATCCTTTACGAACTAACTCAAACTGAACTAGATGAACGAGCTTGTTCACATGACAGCGATTTACGCTCGGTTGGCAAATCGCTCGATTTGCCAGCCTCGTACACATGGCAGCGATTCATGAGCGGTTTGCGCTTGGTTAAGACTGTGTAAAGGCTGAAATTAAACTTGTATATCATCAAGCTATCAAAATGGAAAAGTTGTCTCAGAAAAACATTTTTTCCGATCATTACATACGATCGATACGAAACCGAGCGGTTCACATAGTGCACATTCTATTACAATTTCAGTTCAATTAAAATTTATTCTGTTACAATTTTCAGTTCAGTTAGTTAGTAAGTTCAGTTTAAGTTAGTTTGTAGAGGATCATATTTCATAGTAGGGTAAACTATCCCACGTTGGGACACCAAAATTCAAACAGCTATAACTTGGAAAAAATAAAAATCTTAATTTTTTAATTTTATATTGATTGTATTTGCTTACAGTTTCATGGCAACTGCATTGATTGTCAATTGATTTTTTTATTGCAGAAACAATTTTTTGGGAGTGTCCCAACCTGGGCTTCAGATCGGCCCACGATAGGACATCCCTTGCCCAGGTTGGACATTCAGTTAAAAATAAGCAATTTGTTATTTTAGGTAAATAATAAGTTATTTTTGGTCATTTTTAGTAAATTGAATAGCATTCTCAAAAATTGATATTTTCAGAAAATTTTTGATTTATTCAATCAACAATACCATGAAGAATTTATCTTTCAAATCTCATGGATTTATCTCTTACCATATTTGAAATGTTCTGTTCCAAAAATTTTAACTTTACGCGCTCATATCTCAAAAAGTAATGATCAGAAAAATGTTTTTCTGAGAAACCTTTTCTATTTTGATAGTTTGATAATATAAAAATCGAAAAACTTTCAAAAATATCACCAGTAGAAAGTTTAATTTCAGCCTTTGCACAGTCTTAACCGAGGGCAAACCGCTCATGAATCGCTGTCATGTGTATGAGGCTGGCATGTGAACAAGCTCTAAGAATGACAAAATTATCCAAACAGATAAAAACTCTAGAAGAAAATAGAAAGAATCTTTCGCTAATTTCAATCGAGAATCGGAAAACAGATCTTATTTTAGTAATACTTATTTTAAGTAAGACTCATCAGCGACGATCACTATAAAATAATTAAAACAACCTCTAACTTGGAGGGATATGCGGAGCAGAGAAATGAAGGGTGATGGAGAACCGGATCAGATTTTTACAGTGATGAATAGAAAGAAGCGCGGTTGCCAAGTTGATTATCAGACTCAGTCGACTCAGTGCTTTCAGATACGTATGCGTATCATGAGATGTTGAACACTCACAAAAGACTAAAGAATGCTGTACGATTTAGCACTGCAAAATCGCCGCCATTGTACACCCATTTTTCTCTGCTCCACATGTACCTCCAAGTCGGAGGTATTTTTAATTCGACTATAGAACGTTATGAAATTATGAAGAGCAAAATATAAATTCCTAATGTTCAATTTGTCTGAATCATTGAACTGGACTATGACAATAGAAACTTTATAAGTTTAGTAAAAAGCAGTTAAAAAGGATACCACAGAGTTGGAATATCTCTTCTATATTCTACACATCTCAACCTCAAGAAAATGTGTTATTTCAATCTTGACGAAATCTACCCGGAGAGTGCACGTCATAGGTTGATGACTGAATAACAACAGTAGTTAATTTATGCAGGCTATAGCATGAAAAGATTATTTTCCCCTTATTAGTAATCTAAGTAGACGTGTATACTATAAAATTTGATAAATTTGATTTATAATTTACCTGAGCCATCAAGTTGATATCATCAGATTCCGATTCTTCCAGACTGTCAGCTAAACTTTCTCTGCTGGCAAGAACTTGCTGGAAATATTAATCCACCTTCATTAAAAATTTTAATAATGAATAATATAATAATTACTTCCAATGAATGATTAAAAAAAATATTAATTAATCAATGTTAGGGGCGCATTATTTCGATCTGCATTTGTGATAAAGTCTAAACTTACTAAAATAGTTTCTATAAGAATGAATAAACAGAGTTACTCTTAATGATGGGTTCTTTTCTAAAGATTCATATCTACTGAAGTAATTATTATTCAAGATGATTTTTATACTTATGGGAAGAGAAGATTCAAAAGTATTCTTACAATAACTACCTTGAGCATCTTTCAAACTCATGAGCCACAACACGCAGCCAGCCAGGCGGGCAGTCGCTCGCTCCATCATTGTCTCAAACTAAGACAATAAACTTTGTCTTAAACTAGTAGTTATGTGAACATTAGACCTCATGCCGTTTTCTCATCCACAAGTATCTGATGTCACCTGTTTGAAATGTTCACAACCTCAGTTCACGTTTGAATTTGTATTTCATACTAGCTGGCCCGGCGATCTTAGTACCGCCAAATAGTTGATGCATCTCATGACAAACTTTAGCTGGATGCACACGTCAAAATCCATACGTAACCCATACTAACAATCCTCAAATCCAGACAATCCTATTATTTTTTATTAACCAAATAATCAGTTCAGCATACTCTTCCATGTGCGTGTACGATAAAATCATAACTAACAAATTAATTGATCACGCATATCATTAATCGACGTGTAGTTTAAGCTATGCTATCTTTTTGCATAAATCATATGTGCTCCCCCGTTCACTCCTTTCACTTACTCAAAACATGCAGGAGATTTAAAACTCTTATAAAAAAATCTAATGCGTAACCTTGGAAAATAGCTGGAAAATTAATTGCTTCACAAACTTTTTAAATAATTGGTGAGTGACGATGAACCCTGATGTCGGAATTATAAGTGGAAAATCGAGGGTTTAGATAGAAATCAATGGTACAAAATTGATTACTTTTATCAGTAATAACTTCAAATACCAAATTTTATTAAAAACTTGCAGGTAACTCGTGCTCCGCAACGGTCCAAATAAAAACTTGACCTACTGAGATCTTGAAGAATTGAAAATAGGCCTATTACCATCCTCGGTAAATTAAGTATTGAAAAAGATCGATTGATAATAAGTCTGAATAAGTGGCTAATAACTGAAATATGTAATAACTGTAATTAGTGTAAATGTAACTGAATGAGTAACTGATATTTGAATAAGTAACTGGCTTCTGGGGATTTTAATGGATTTCATTTATATAGATAATTATCCAACTCTAAAATAAATAATTTAGTAAAAATCAATTAATTCTAAACACCGAAGACAGCACAATTATTCGAAACAAAGCAATGTCTTCAACCTCAGGCCAAACTGCTGGATGGTTACACACAGAACAGTCATTTTGTTTTTAATCGGGGCGTTTAGAATAAAATACATTGGTGGTTATGAAGCAGCACACACTCTCGTCTACTATCTATCGACGGCTGTTGGATGACGCAATGATTATAACAGCTGATTTTTATTTCTGTGTGTGGCCAGCTCACAAATATCTTCTCCCATAAGGATTACATGTAAACTTTGAAGGATAGTAGGAAAGAGTCCTGAAGTCGGATTATGAATTTGATAGGCCATAAACCTGGTCCGGAACATAACGAACACAACCAAAAAAAAAAAAAAAAAAAAATCATCAAATTCGGTGCACACATAAAAAAGTTATTGAACGTCAAAATTTGAGGCTCGATTTTTATTCATATAGATGATGATAATAATTTATTCATCCAGTTCCATGATAATCTTTCCATCTGTTGAAAATATTTCTCGAATATTTAAAAATTGATTTTTCTTCAATCAATAATACTAGTAGTTCTGTGAACAGTAGACCTCGCGCTCAGTAAGTTACATTGACCTGCTGTTATGTTTCCTCAAAAAAATTTATCAATTTAAAATGTCTAGAAAAATCCTTAATAAACATAGAGCTTTCTGTCCTATCGTACCGTGACGTGTTGTCCCGGAATGTGAGTGTGAGCGCTATTATCAAGTCTGGCTGCAACTGTCTACAACGTTGATGGAAAGATACATTTTCAAGATGTTCGATGTTCATGAACGGGTAGTATTAATTATAGTCCACTAAACAGCTGATTTATGATGAATAATTCTATGGTCTGATTTTTACTCTGATATTGGCGTATGAAGGAGGCTTCTTTTTCCTTTTATACTAGTAGTTCTGTGAACAGTAGACCTCACGCAGTATTCTCATCCACAAGTACCTGATTGAAACTATAGACCTTATGGAAATACAGCAATAGACTGGCTTCTCCACACATACATCTGTGTAATCACTTGTCAGCTCATTCATGATGAATAATTCTATAGTCTGATTTTTACTCTAATATTGGCGTATGAAGGAGGCTCCTTTTTCCTTTTATATTATCCTTAAAAAGCAAAATTTCCAAAAACCTTGTATATACGTCGACGCGCAATTAAAAAAAAGGAACATACCTGTCAAATTTCATGGAAATCTATTACCGCGTTTCGCCGTAAATGCGCAACATATAAACATTTAAACATTCAAACATTTAAACATTAAGAGAAATGCCAAACCGTCGACTTGAATCTTAGACCTCACTTCGCTCGGTCAATTATCCTTGAAATGCAAAATTTCCAAAAACCTTGTATATACGTCGACGCGCAATTTAAAAAGGAATATACCTGTCAAATTTCATGAAAACCTATTACCGCGTTTCGCCGTAAATGCTCAACATATAAGCATTATAAACATTAAGGGCCGGTTTCCGAGCTCGGGATTTAGCTAAGTCCTAGACTTTAAACAGCTGAAGTCAGAAAATTGGTTTTCGGGGCGTAGTCGCAGTCATTGTCATAGTCACGTTTGAATTAAATTTCGAAAAAAACTAGAAAATTGAGCACAAAATAAAATAAAGAGTAAATAGTGTAAAGTTTCAGCTATTTTGAATTATTTAGGAATGTCTAATTTCGTCAAGGAAAAACGTTACCAATTATAGAAATGCGAAAATAAAAACAACGACTACTGTTATAAAAAAGCTGCGACTACGCCCCGTTTTGGAAAGCCAATTTTCTGACTCCAGCTGTTTAAAGTCTAGGACTTTATCCCGAGCTCGGAAACCGGCCCTAAGAGAAATGCCAAACCGTCGACTTGAATCTTAGACTTCACTTCGCTCGGTCAATTATAATTTCTTCAGCATTATTTAGTTCATTTCATTATTTTTAATCAACTATAAAATTAGTTTTTTTTCAAATGTGAGAATATTGATGCTGATGGGCACGCATAATAATACCATGACTGCAAAACATAATATTGAAACCAAAGACCTTAAAGAAGCATACCTCTTTTAGGCTGGTTACAGAGCTTGCCCGACCGTCAGTGCGTATGTACCATCCTGACCGTACGCATCGATGAATCAGTTTTACACATTCAGAGCTCGAGCGACCGTCAGTGCGTATGTACCATCCTGACCGTACGCATCGATGAATCAGTTTTACACATTCAGAGCTCGCCCGACCGTCAGTGCGTATGTACCATCCTGACCGTACGCATCGATGAATCAGTTTTACACATTCAGAGCTCGCCCGACCGTCAGTGCGTATGTACCATCCTGACCGTACGCATCGATGAATCAGTTTTACACATTCAGAGCTCGACCGACCGTCAGTGCGTATGTACCATCCTGACCGTACGCATCGATGAATCAGTTTTACACATTCAGAGCTCGACCGACCGTCAGTGCGTATGTCATAGTAAAGTAGTATTTTAAATTTGAGTAGGATCCCCAATCACACCTATCATGAAATAACTTTTGCGTTTGAGATATTAAGCCGTTCTCGGACTTTTCACCCATCCTGTATACATCATTGAGTTAGAGATTAAGATACATTCTTTAACTAGCTACCTCGGAATGCCCATCAGAAATTTGATGAGTTATTTTGAGCTTGTATCACCATTGGGAATACTCTTGCAGTCACTTTAAGCTACGGATCAAATAAATGTAGATAATATTAATAATATATGATTTTTCCACTAACAAATTTAGAAATGACTGAAGAAATGTATGGAAAAACTCTGAATACAAGAAATAATATGACACTATTAATTGAATTACTTCATTATGCTATTCAATTCAGTATCAGCTGATTGTCGGGCAGAGGTATCAGCACATTGGTTATGTTGCCATCGGGCTACTGATCAGTACATCTCTGAAAGCTTCTATTTAGTCCAGTCAATATAGACATAAAAAAGGAAGTGTGCTTGCAATTTATATTGCACTTTTGATTTTTCAATATATTATTTGGGTACCTAGGAGAAGTCCATAACCAATTTCTTCATGCAAAATTTCCTTGTGCTAGATACAGAGTGGCCCAAAAACCTCGTATTTTCGGCTCATTTTCCAGTTTTCAGCTATTTCTGCCAAATCTCGTAATCGGACAGAAAAATTTGTTCTCGCCTTTTCTCTAGATTATAAAATTCTGAATAGAATGAGATCATTTGGAACTCTCTATCTCCAATGAGTACTGAGTTATGATTTTTAAAAAATTAGTGGAATTAGAAGAAAAAATCTATTTTGATGAATTTTAGTTTTTGATCAACAATATCTTCCGATTTTTACCAATTAGATGTATAATTCAAAATCCCTCTGGGCGTATTTTTGTGCTCTACAATCTGAGATCTGGTAGAGCGTTCTATCTTATATAGATTTCCAGGTACACCTGACAACAATGCTCCTTATATTGTGAAAAACACCTAATTTTCAGCTTCAACCATCATCTCCAACTACATTGTCCTCACATTGATATTTCGCACAATGACATAAGTTCATGAGATTATGTTCTATAAGAATCACCCGTTAGAAGCACTTCATTTCAGTATTTCATAGTGGAGAGGCGCGCTTAAGGACACCTCAAGGATCAAAATTTCAAACACTTTTAACTTTTGACACAATGCTCAGATTTCATCGTACTACACTTCATTCTTCTCGGCTCATCAAGGCGGTCCAAAATCATGCATCATAAGTCAAATTCGGTCGAGAAATGGAAAATTTCTTACTGAAAATTAACATGCTTTCCCTGGCTCTTTTGTAATTCAATTACTCAATGCGAATCTGATAAATCGATCATTGAATAAGGAATTACAAACGTGAAAACATTAATTAAAGTATAGGCCTAATATTATTTCTCTCAAAATCTTTGATATCTTGTCTGTGTAGCCTACTGTATATTAGGCCTACATAGAATCAGGAGAACATCTTGCCGGTTCAACATCTTTAATCCTTTAGGTGAGCACTCTTAATTCAGGAAAAAATGATATACACATATCCACATACTTCTACATCCTCATACTCATACTTCCACATCTCCTACGGTTTATACATGAAACGTTTACAATATTTATCATTAATTTTTTTTTTACAAATTCATCACTTTTGAACTCCTAGATCTTCCAGAATGCTCGATAATGTAAATAAGGGCATATCGGTTTGGAGATAGAGAACTCTCATTTGATACTACGAGAAGGGATATTCGTTAGAAGGAATGAATAGATTTAATTTGGCAACATTTGAAAAGATGAATTGCTTCAAGGGTTTTTTACTGGAGGTTTTTTATTCAAAGTTTTAATATACCAACAATTATAAAGTAGAAAAAGGTACTGAATGTAGTCTATTTCTCCTAGTAATACTTTGAATGATAATATAGGCATATAATTTTTCAATCACTGTTTTATAATCATAATAATTAGGCTTGGCTTGAATATTTTAATATTTATCTTGAGCTTTCTCGTTATTTATTACGTTGTACACATTTGAGCTGTTTCCTTTGTTTAATGTGATATTCTTCTGCAAACTCAACCAATATCTATACTTTAAAAACTGATTCTAATACCAATCTCAATGCAGAAGACATATGAAGGAAAAGCTAATATCAATTTGATGAAAATGAAATCAAGAGCGGTTGCAGAGAATAAAGGTTGTTAGTGCAGGGCACTCCATCAGAGGGAGAATGTGCATGATCAATGAATGAAGATGGTAAGCGCACCACTTTCCTTCCTTATGATATTATACTATGATATTTGATGACTTTGTTCGTTATAAACAATCAATTGGATTGATCAACAATTAAATTTCAATTGAATTTTCGATAAAGAACTTTGTATTCATAATTATTTCTACTCAGTGACCAAGGCACAATCTAGAAACATAATTTTTATCACATATACATCACTCACACTCTATGTGGTAAGAAGCCCCAATATGGAACAAAAGAGAGTATGGGGTGATAGTATAACATTCACATCATAAATGCATTATAAACTGAATAAATTGCAATTTGAAAAAATATCTTTACATATGTCCAACTACATGTATTATCTCTCCGGTTATAGGAAAATAATGTGGAGATTGAAAAGAATTGGAATTCACCACACATTATCCTCTTTCAAGTGTATGAGAGTTTAATTTCTAGAATAGAATTTCCCTCCGAGTTGGTTAAAGATATTGTCATCCTTCCGTAGTCTTTCAAACAGGCATTCAACCGATCACTTGTCTTATAGAATTATCAAGTTTATTTGAAGGAATATATTGTAGGATACTTATAGTATGAATTCATTTTCATACGAATACCTTTCAATGTATGATTCATTTTCATTAAATACATTATTATTAGATCATGAAGAGTTGATTTTCCCTTTCACAAAAAATGAAGAATGAGAGTTTTACAATAAGTGAACAAGTATCAAATGAAAATTCCTCTTACAAATAATAAATGAAAAGTATGTGTTTCACAATACGAGAGTATTTGTATTCAATACAATTCTCAATTATTGTGAATTCCCCACGCGGTATGCATGCATTCGCCCTTATATTTTATTGTAGTTTCCAATTAGAAAAATCCAACCAGAAACCTATTTCCTGATCAAGTATGTGAAAGCCATAATTTTCCTGGAAAAAGAGATCCTCCTAAAGGAATAGGCAAGATGTTCTATTGATTCTACATCTATTATACAGTACACAGACAAGATAAAGGATTTTGAGAAAAATAATATTACAGTGCAATCAATGTTTTCACGTTTTTAATTCCTCATTCAATGATCGATTCATCAAATTCATTAGCATTGAGTAATTGAATTACAAAAGAGCCAGGGAAAGCATGTTGATTTTCAATAATAAAGCAACAGGTATTCGATGTGCAGGCTCTTACAAAATCGATCATTCTGAAAGATCCAGCTGTCCAAAAGTATTAGATTTCTAGAGAAATTGAAGATAAATATTGTATGAATCGTAGGAGATGTCAATTGGACTTGAAAGTTATTCAATTTTTGAGGAAAAGACTCACAAATTCGCTCAATTTAACATTGAAAAGATAGGAAGAATACTTTTTGTGTAGTTGAGAAGTTGATATTGTGGTAATTATTCATATTGAATGAAAAAGACTAAAAATTGTCAAAAAACCACTGATTTATTGATAATTAGAAAGACCGGTTTCGGTTATTATACCATTGTCAATCTCTGATAAACTAAAACTAAATATAAGAGCAGCAGAATTTATACTAGTAGGCGAGTACTGATATTGGTCAAGGGCATGAACGCCTGCCATTGGCCTAGCTAGACAGTATCCTTCCACTCAACGGTGTGACAAAATGGCGGCTTAAGCAACAGAATCGCCATGATAACAAAATTTACTTCCAGTACAAAATAAGAACCAAGAAAACAAGTGAGAAAGATAATAAAACAAATATGTAAATGGGAAAACTATTGACTAATGTATGCTTACTATTTTAAGATAGAACTAAATTCGTAGTGTTGTATTGGTTGATATCAATCTGGTCATTTAAACTATACTGGGCATATTTGTTTTATTATCTTTCACACTTGTTTTCTTGGTTCTTATTTTGTACTGGAAGTAAATTTTATTATCATGGCGATTCTGTTGCTTAAGCCGCCTTTTTGTCACACCGTTGAGTGGGAGGAGACTGTCTAGCAAGGCCAATGGCAGGCGTTCATGCCCACGACCAATAGCAGTACTCGCCTACTAGTATAAATTCTGCTGCTCTTGTATTTAGTTTTAGCTTATCAGAGATTGACAATGGTGTAATAACCGAAGCCGGTCTTTCTAATTATCAATAAATCAGTGGTTTTTCGACAATTTCTTAGTCTTTTTCATTCAATAGGAAGAATAGATATTTAAAGCACCAATGACGTCACACCGATCATCTGACTCTGATCATAAAAAGATGGAGATGCGCGTTGCCAGTACCTTCTATTCTAGGTACCTTGGTGATATCGGAGTATGGAGGAATTCCTTTTCTTTTCATATTATCCTTTAAATGCAAAATTTCAAAAAACCTTGTGTATACATCGACGCGCAGTTGAAAAAGGAATATTTCTGTCAAATCTCATAGATTTCTATCAACGCGTTTGGCTGTAATTGCGTTACATACAGACAGACAAAAGAAAATCCGAGTTAGAACATAGACCTCACTACGTTCGGTCAACTAGGACATTGTCTTAAACTAAGTCACATTCGGGGAGCCAGATTTTGGCTGCCGAGCCCAGCAATCACACCGGGAGCCATAATGAGACTTAAACCAATAGTGAGCGATTGCCGCCCGGCCAACTACGTGATTTGGCTGCCGAGCTGTTTGCGCGTCCTGGCTGCCCAGTCTGATAAGGGGCCTAAGGTAAAATTATTGTTACTATGACTTTGGAATTTTTTCTTTCCATTTAGATAAGTACCTCATCATTAAGAATAACCCTTTAGGCTTTTATTTAAAAATACAAAATTGAAACATCGAGACTTTACAAAGCAACTAAACTTATCTAGTTTCAAGTCTTTTAAGAATAAGCCAAATAGAATATTCTAGTTTATATTCCGTCAGTGATGGAAGAAAAGAAGCAAATAAATTCGAAATGTTAAGTTGTTTACCTTGAGGAAAGGGTTATCATGTCTGGAGATCCGCAGAGTCTCCATATCCAAGTCGATGTCTCTGCTACGCGCTGGAGTTGAGGGGGCGGGGGACAGTGGACATGGCGACAATAATATCTCTCTTACTGACAAAGTTGAAGGCACTCTTGCAACTCCTGAAAATTTAATAAAATGAGTTAATAACATAACTTATAAAGGATTCACAGAACAATATTTCTATAGTATGATCTGAGAACTGAGAGACAATGTATCGTGTGCGAGTTCGATCTTGGAGCAGCAAGAACTCAATTGTATTCAAAGTTATACTCAGAGAGTTGAAAATACTAAACCGAATAATAACAGTTACAGCCATTTTTTTAAAGATGCATTTTTCTATGAAGAAATATTGCAGAAGTTTCAGTCATCTTTGTGATATAAGTAATCTTAGAGCAAGTGAAAGTCCAAGATAAGTTATAAATGTGATGGGTTATGCATAGCTTGCTGCAGCTGACCTACGATTACAGTGTTGCTAACCCGTTGGCCATGACATTTATTCTTGAGGCTGTGTCACAGTAAGTGATTCTGTGTGTTTTAAAGTCTTCTTTGATATTAAAAAGTCGTTACTTATATGCACACAGACAAGCGTAAACTCCATATTATGGTCTCTCCTTATGACGACCTATAAGGTACGATGAATAAAGTTTATTTTTAAGAAAAAGAGTTATTTTTTCAAGGAAGAATATTGCAAGGTAGTTTTTGTTGTGTAAGTTAGTAACACTAAAAGTAACTTACCTATTTGGTAAATAATTTAAAATTTGGTGAATAAATTGATTTATTTACCTGAAATATTAACATTCCTATCCATGCTGGGAGCTAAACTATCTGGATATGAAGCTTCTTCTACTTTAACAACGGGTCCATCTTCTTGACTTCCTTTTTTCCGTTTGAACAAACTTGACAGAAATTTTACAGGCTTAACTTTTGGCCCAAATCCATGGCTATCACTTTCTTTTGGAGATATGTGGATCATGTCTTCTGTGAAGAAAGAAATGATAAAATTATTTAACAAATTGTAAGAGACAAGATGATTGTAAACAATAAAGCAAGCAGATAAATTGAACTTGATAACCTTCTGTCATTTCAACGTCACACATTACAATTTCAATTATATTACATTTGGATTTTGCATATATAAGCCTGAATTGAAATTATAAGATGCAACATATACTTGTAAATAAATTTTAGAAAAATTGAATTGAATATCAAGATTGTTTACCTGTGCTCAAAACAAGAGCTTTTATCTTTGTCAACATCCATGGCAGCATTCATTAAAACATTTCTGGTTCGTTAAAAACATTACGCTGATGATCAATCATGAATCTAGTATAAGTTCAACACAGAATAAAGGAAATATATTTTTTAATTCAATAAAATTAACATCACACAATCACAACATCAAATTATGGATTTTATTTATAAACTGATGGGTTTGATAGGTGTGCGCAGGCTGTAAACATTGAAAGCAGACAGCACCTACAAGCCTTGACGAGTCAGCTGGTTGAATTTAATCACACTATATTCAGTAACATTTTTCAAAAAATTTCAATTCAATTTTTGAGTTATCATGAATGAAAATGTATTCAATCTAAATTGAGATGATCAACAAATGAACTGAAAACATTGATGTTTGATAACTTCAAGTCAATATTGTTGTTTGGTTGGCAATCCTGTTATTTGCATCGTTGATTCGTTGAGTTGACTGAAAGAAAAGAATGCTCCAACCTCAATGTTTCATGTATCGTGTTGTATTCTGTGTTTTTATAATAATTAATTAATTTATTGAAATACTTATAGAATTAGTATTTGCTTACTTCTAATACCCATAATTGTTTTAATCAACAATGTGATATTCCTACATTGTTTTGTTAATTAAGTTTTTAAAAAATGGCGACTACCACGAATGGCAACGGAAACCTAGTTGATGAATTTGAAGAAGCATTTCAGGTAATTTAAAATAATATACTTCAAACTGACATTGTATTATAGAATATAGCTGATTCTGAAATAGGTACTTGCTTGCAATTTCTATTTTTACGATTTTCTCTAAATTGTAAATTACGGCAAAGTAATGAATAGTCATGCTTTGATTGTTGGTGATTTTAATGTAAAAAGAAAAATTAACCTCAATTATTGTGAATATTGATAGTGATGAAGATCAAATTTCTTAAACTAGTTGTTATTAAACAGGTTTAACATTAAGCCTATTAATGAAGCTTCCACACTCTAGCCAAGTGCTTAGGTTATAAAATAATGAAAAGGGTGAAAGTGAGTATGGCTATTGAATATGCCTTTAGTAATAATATCACTTCCCTCATGTAGATGTAGCCACACAGTAAGCCGCTTTGTCATACATTTGAGACTTTGCAAAATTATTCGCTGGCTATTTTTCTTATCACTTTCAATTTAGCCTACATTTATTAAATTTTCCGTAAAACTATGTGCCGGTTGAAGAGAAGCCGTCTTTTCAAAAAAACCTCTGATTGATTTTTGTGAATTTAATCACGGTTAAAATTTAACCGGACCTAAGCTGTTATTCCCATGGCTATGAATATTTGTAATGAGTTTTGATTGGTGAACCATGATCATGTTTTATAAGCATATAGACCTAGCTACTGTTCCTTGAGACTTGCCTGTATATTCCACGCTGTAGTACCATGATGTTCTCTTCAAGTTTCGAAAAAGTTGATAATTTTTATCCCCAATGTTGACCATTTTGTTCACACACTTTTCTCTTCAATTTTGAAACTTCAACTTTATGACTCACTCATCGAAACTATAGGCTACCCACGACAGATTTGTAAAAGTATGCAGGAAATATTTTCTAAAATAACAATAGGCGAGATAAGAAGTTTCTTTGATAAGAGTAGTTCAAGTGTTTGGCTAGATGAGTGTGTTTTTTAGGTCAAATAATCACACATACATGAACTTGGTTTATTACTGGTATTATTCTCGAAATGAAACGTCTGTTAACTCAATTTCTTGAAATCGATTTCCATTTTCTATGCGGAAATGATTCATAATTTATATAGATTTGATTCATATTTTTCAGCCCCCCACACACACACACACATAGATTTTTGTTCGTACGGTATTTTTCCCTCCCTATTAATTCCACTAGCAGGTAACCCGTGCTCTGCAAGGGTCTATTGTAAAACTTGACAAACTAAAAACTTGACGTAATGAAATCTTGAAGAGTTTGAAATAAGCCTAGCACCATCCTCGGTTGATTAAAAATCTATATACAAAATCTCAAGTTAATTTCAGTCCAGTAGTTTGGACGTAATGATGCGTCAAACATAATTTTTCTATCTCGTACGTGTATAAGCCAGCTCTTTTCTTTATCATAGTATAGATATAAGTAACTTATAAGAACTGTTCTTCAACTTGGTACTAACATAATAAAGTGACAGAACTCAAATCTTGTTTAGAAACCTTCCTCAACTTAATGCCAACCTGACAAATTGGATGGGTTATTAATTTAGTTGCCAATTTTAACCATATGTTTTGAAGAGGTAGTCTCTCTAGATTATCGTTCTATATGAACATATGGTATGTATTTATGTCCCATGAATGAAATTTGAAAATTAATTCGGAAAGATGTAGAATGAAAATTGAAATCTGTGCTTTGAGGTGAGATTGATATTTTTAGAATAGGAAGAACCAAGAAACAGTTTCAGGACTCTTTATTGAACTACGAAAGGCATTTGACACCCTGGATTAGAAAACCCTAAAAATAAACTAAAACAACTGAGAATAGAGGGTAAGGCCCAATTTACACCAAAGCCGGGCCGGGCCGAGCCGAGCGGAATCTGTCTGCGTTCGCACTGAAGTCGATTCACTCAGTAGGTTTTCCAGCCTTGTAGTAAGAACTCACTATGGAAGATCACGTGGGAAGATCAAACTAAACTGACAGAAGGCAGAATCCTCTTGTACCGAAAACGCTTGAGTTGGGTGTCAAGCCGACTGCACAAATCCGCTCGGCTCGGCCCAGCACCACTCAGCTCGGCCCGGCGTTGTTTTGAATGCTCCCGACTAAATCCTGCATAGTTAGCGTGCACGCGGATTCCGCTCGGCCCGGCCCAGCTTTGGTGTGAAACCCCACTAAGGCACTACAGTGGATTGAACATTATCTTAGAGATAGAAGGCAAAGGCAATACATGAAAATTGACCACCACAGCCATAATACAACCACCACTTATAAATCTTCTCTCCGAACAGTGACCAGAGGTGTACCTCAAGGATCTATCCTGAGACCACTATTATTCTTGGTATACATCAACGACTTCCCAAATAAACTTCAGAAAGATAAAATATCAATCTTATTTGCAGATGACACCACAATATTAACCCCTTAAAAAACACACTCCAACTACAGATGTCATGGATTCAACTCTGGAAGAAGCAACCACCATTTCAAATCTCTCCAAGTCTCTCCAAGTTAGCACATTCTCCAATAAAAGATTCATATTTAAGTTCACTTTATTACAAACGACTTTCCACTCTTTGAACCAATAGCATTTATTTTTTTTACTTGTTGAGCTAAAATTTTTGGTAGCCTTTCATCTTCCATTTTCATGATTTGTGAAATATAATTAAAATGCAACCTGAGGCAGTATTCAAAGGGTGGAGTTAGTTGTGTTTCGATGAAGAGCATATAATTAAGCGTATTTATGGGTGGAGCAAATACTTTTTTGATGAAGAAGCGTTGCAGTTTTTCAATATTGTACTGTTTACAACCCAATATTTGAGTTTCATAACACATAAGTCTGTCCTAGCGCATGACAGTATTTACCTAATGACCTAAATTTAAAATGAAATAAAAACCTAATTTTGCTTTAGACAGTTTATCACTCAGATGCTTTTCAAAACTAAAAAATAAACTTTCACTATCGAGTTGTCACTACGTATTTTATAGCCTACTTATAAGGAGGCTTTGAAGTAGGAGTTGAACTCCATCAAATTAGACAACAGATTGAATCTTATTGTTTCTGTTGCAGTCTTGTCTGAACGTTTTGACGAAAGAAGAGGCGGTGCCGTCGCTAGACAGAGATGAAATTAAGGTGGAAGTGGACCACACTCTGCTTCGGTTCATCGACCTTGCACGTCAGCTGGAGGCTGTCTTCCTTCAGAAACGGTTCCTGCTATCTGCGCTTAAGCCGGAAATGATTGTGAAAGAGGTTTGTGACACTTGAATTTCGCTTACATTTTGAAATTTCATTATAATGTAGTAAACTTGGTTCAAAATGAGGGTAATCTTTCTAATTACAATGATGTGGTAGAATCGTTAGCTTCAGACGGAGAAAAATTCAATTTTCTCGGTAGTCAGAATTCCTGTAGATGAAACTGTACACCCCAAAAGAACAGGCGAACAGTCTTCTGAAATAACTGATCTGCAATAATACACAGACGGCGGTCTTTGACTGCAAACCTGTTACGGAAGCGCCTGATACTAAGTTTCCGGTTTTGGAGTGTTAATTTGAAAATCTTGTGAAACTTAATGTTTGTGGCTGGCCCTAAGGGGGGTGTAGCTAATGCCTAGGACACACTCTTGCCAAGTTACTTGCCGCAAGCTGGAGTGGTTGACGAGAGTATGGATGGAATATATTTGTGGATTCTGGGCTGGCCGAGTGTGGCGCCGGCATTAATAGCTTGTTCATTCAATTTATTCAATTAGTAGTCCTGGGACTATGATCACGCTGACAAAGAAAGGTGTAATTAATGTCTTACGAGAAGGTAATGGTTTAGAATTTTTATCCTTCTTGTCTTATTTGCAATCATAAAGATGAAGACGCAATGCAAATTTGCTGTGAAGGTGAAGGTGTTCTGTACTTAAATCAATAATAATTTAATACTGCTTTCTCAGGTCTTGTAAAATTGATCCAGAATGAAATAGAATAACAATATGTGGTCTTTTGAACAGAAATTGGGTTCTTCATGTAATTCAACCTACAAGTTACATCTAACGATGATACTGTCTTAAGACTGGTCGATACACTTTTTTATATTCAAATTCGATAATCTTTTTTCAATATAACTGTTAAGATCATTATAAGAGTGAGAAAAAGTGGCAACTGAAATTTTTAAGTGGTCTAATATGCGAGTTATGGGTTGTTGAAGTAGTGCTAACTTTCCAGATTCCGTTCTCTTTCCAGATCATAAACGGTTTGGACCATATTAACAGAACTTCTCTTAAAAATTCAAAAAATGTATCTTCCCAAACTAAAACCTTTATTCTCCATATATCATTCGTAAATAAAAAAGTAACATTTTTTTGTAAATTCGATAACTTGTTTATTTTGGCATTCATCGCGAAAAAAACGCATGTTAGAACAAAGCCAATGATTTACTGAATGTATTAAAAAAAACTCCAATGGAAAATTCGAAACCGTTTATGATCTGGAAAGAAAATGGAGTTAGCACTTCGAACAACCCATAACTCGGCCGCTTATTATACCACTTGAAAATTTCAGTTGCCACTTTTTCTCACTCTTATCTTAACAATTTTATTGAAAAAGATTATACAATTTAAATAACAAAAAATTATATTGAACAGCCTTAAGTGAAACCCAGGTTCATTATTGAAACCATTTCAGTACATGAATATCATATTTTGTATGTAATATTACATTAGCTCTTCATTGATGCACAATGTACTTTTTGTGTCAATCATTGCATGGAATTAAAAAAAAAACACATTTAAGCTATTAACTTTATATCTTACATTATAAAATTCTAAGTTTGAGACACTTTACTGCCAAATTAGCATAAGTATTCCTTATTTCAAAGTCCTATAGTCCAGGCAATGAATGCTTAAAAAAAGGGAAAAGTTGGGATGACAATTTTTGACCCCGCAGCTCTGTTTAGGATAGTAAGGAGGTAAACATATCAAAAGTCCCCACCCCTACCCACTGTGCTAAGGGGGTGGGGGAGGTTTATAGGTACCATTTTTTGGTTTCTCGCATAAAACTCAAAAACTATGCATCCTAAGGACTATAACAAATTAAAGCTTACATAATTACCTACAATATTCATATTACAACTTTTTCTATATCTCCTCTAGTTTTCGAGATATCCGTCATTTTTATCTTAATTTTTGATGTGTCAGTTTTGTCGGTTGAACGCATTGCTCTTAAGATATGAACGTGGAAGCAAAACGCTAAAAAATGCAACTTCTAAACCACCCTCATCCCCTTAGCACATGAGTTAGGAATGGGGACTTTTGATATGTTCTCCTCTTAACTAGTCTCAACAAAGCTGCAAAGTCAAAAATTTTATTTAAAACATTCCTTTTAAATTACTTAGTCAATTGGTCTATTGTTGCAAAAATGGAGATTTCACACTCAACACTAAAGCTGCTGCAAAATAGGTGTAGGGAAGTTCGTAAAAAAGTGAAATTATACATCAAATTGAAGAGAATAAAATGCTCTATAAGCTCATGATCAATATGGATTTTTCCCATCGATTTTTAAAAAGTTATAAGAGTAAAAATTGAAAAA
Source organism: Nilaparvata lugens (assembly GCF_014356525.2). Classification (NCBI taxonomy): domain Eukaryota; kingdom Metazoa; phylum Arthropoda; class Insecta; order Hemiptera; family Delphacidae; genus Nilaparvata; species Nilaparvata lugens. Next base: position 57,564,716 of record NC_052507.1, read on the forward strand.
AATTGGTGGCAAACGTGTTTTTTTTTTCAAAAATGTCACACCTTCAAGGGCGGATATCTCGAAAACTAGAGGAGATTTAGAAAAAGTTGAGAAATGAATATTGTATGTAATTATGTAAGCTTTAATTTGTTACATGACAGTCAAGACCCTAGGATACATAGTTTTTGAGTTTTATGCGAGAAACCAAAAAAATGGTACCTTTAAACCACCCCCACCCCCTTAGCACAGGGGCTAGGGGTGGGAACTTTTGATATGTTCACCTCCTTACTACTCTAAACAGAACTGCGGGGTCAAAAATTGTCTTCCCAGTTTTTCCCTCTATAACCTTTCCTTGACTGGACTACTTATGTCACGATTTACAAAAAAAATCACTTTCTGAATGCATCCCATTGTTGCACTTCTGGCCTACCTTTAGCATATTTTTAATCTTATTTACATCAATTTCGTCAAAATAGTAGGCCTATAACTTACTACTATAATCTGTAACCTACTCCTATAACCTTTCTCTTTTTTGCAGGACATCAGCGACCTACGCGCTGAACTGATGCGTAAAGAGGAGATGTTGAAACGTCTCTACGACAAGATCGCATCCTGGCAGAGTCTGCTGTCCGACCTGCAGGGCTGGGCCAAGTCACCCGCCCAGGGGGGAGGCCCCACCCCGCCTACTCCGGGAGGCGTGGTCCCGGCCAACGGTGTGCCAGCGCCGCCCCTGGGTGCACCTGGACAGCCACCGCCCAACATGTTGCAGCAACAGCCCCCGCCCCCGCCCAACATGTTGCAAGCGCAGCAGATGCAACAGCAGCAGCAGCAGATGCAGCAGGTGCAACAGATGCAGCAGCAGATGCAGCAACAGATGCAGCAGCAACAGCAGCAGCAGATGCAACAGCAGATGCAGCAACAAATACAACAACAGGTAGGCATAATTCAAATGAAATCATTATATTTAAGCGTAATAATATTAACATAATAGCCTATTGAATAATAAGCTCAAGTTGCAAATGCAAACTAATATGTTGGAGAATGGTTTTAAAAGCGACATGTTATTTATACCATTAGATACATAATTCAAGGCCCTTGCCTCTGCTAAATCATGGTTCGATTCCAATAATCTAATCATAAATAGCAAAACTGAATGTATCTGCTCCTTTTTAAGGAATATTCCAGTAGACAATGATATTAAGCATCAGGTCAGAATGTTGGGTTCCACTTTGGAGAGAAGTTTGAGTTGAGAGCCTCACATCATAGGAGTGTGTAAAAGACTCTCTCGTGTTGTCTGTCCACTTAGAAGTCTTGCGTTATCATTGAACTCTGATTCTTTGGTACTTGCATATATTATGGACTTTTTCCCTCATATCGTATGGTATTCGCCTATGGGGTAACTCTTGCCATGCTTCAAAAGTTTTCATATGGCAAAAAATCTGGTGTGGTACACTCACACACCTTTCCTTGCTCATTGAACTGTAAGCCCCATTCTTAAACGAGAATAATTTAGAGGAATAACATAATGACGATTGGCGGGAACATATTTGAAACTACGATCAGACTTCTGTATATGTGTATATATAATTGTTTTCAAAGTACTTTTTCCTTTGTGCAAATTTTGAAATTCGATGATTTTTTTTCTAAAAGTCGTCAAAACAGCTGTTCTACAGATGAAATATCTCGACTATGAGTTCTTTTTACTTTCCTTGCCCTATTACCATAGGTAAGGAAAGTATTGCTTTCCGAAAAAAATTAAGGTACCCCAATTTCTAAATTTCTATACGTTTCAAGGTCCCCTGAGTCCAGAAAAGTGGTTTTTGGGTTTTGGGTCTGTATAGGCCTATGTGTGTGTGTGTGTGTGTGTGTGTGTGTGTGTGTGTGTGTGTGTGTGTGTGGTGTGTGTGTGTGTGTGTGGTGTGTGTGTGTGTGTGTGTGTGGTGTGTGTGTGTGTGTATGTATGAGTGTATGTGCGTCTGTGTACACGATATCTCATCTCCCAATTAACGGAATGACTTGAAATTTGGAACTTGAGGTCCTTACAATATAAGGATCTGACACGAACAGTTTCTATCAAATGCAATTCAAGATGTCGGCTCAAATGGCGAAAATGTGGTCAAAAACAGGGGTTTTCGCGATTTTCTCAAAAACGGCTCCAACGATTTCGATTAAATTTATACCAAAAATAGTAATTGATAAGCTATATCAAATGCCACAAGTCTCATACCTGTAAAAATTTCAGGAGCTCCGCCCCATCTATGCAAAGTTCGATTTTAGATTCCCAATTATCAGGCTTCAGATAAAATTTAAACAAAAATTTTTGAGTGGAAAAGATTAAGCATGAAAATCTCTACAATTAATGTTCAGTAACATTTTCACCTAGAATTGAAAATAAGCACGAAATTTGATAAAATGTTATTATTTCAATTGCAAACTGTTGGCAACTGTTGATTCTATTAAATGATTCACTATGAAGAGATAGCAGACCTCGTATGTCTCCAGCGTTATTGTCCTGTCACCAGCTGGCTCAGATCTTTGTTTATAAGTAGACTTGAGATGCGCGTGCACACTAGCGTCAGGTGATCAATTTTCATAACGGCAAGGAAAGTTGTGTGAGTGCGCCACACCAGATTTTTATGAACTGCTCTACCTACCTATCTCATGCACGAGAAGGAGGTTACAAAGTCCATTTCTCAAGGATGGGGTGGACCCCCTCATTAGTTTCCCAGAAAGGAGACTCATGCCAGTTGATAGAGCTGATAAATAACTATACAGGATATGAATTTGAAAAAAATAGATCAAGTCATTTTTGAGAAAATCGTAAAAACATTGTTTTTTTTAGTAATTATCCGCCATTTTTCTCAAGAATATTACGGAGCTCCTGCAATTTCCCAGAAATGAGACTCATGTCAGTTGATAGGGCTTATAAATAGCTATTCATGGTATAAATTTGAAGAAAATCGTTAAAGCCGTTTTCGAGAAACCCGTGAAAAACATGGTTTTTTAGTAATTAACCGTAATTTTTTCCGCCAATTTTATTGGATTTCTTATTGTCGGATCCTCATGGTATAAGGACCTTAAGTTTAAAATTTCAAGCCAATCGGTTGATTAGGAATGGAGTTATCGTGTTCACATACACACACACACACACACACACACACACACACACCACACACACACACACACACACACACACACACCAAAACCCAAAATTCATGTTTTTGGACTCAGGGGACCTTGAAACGTATAGAAAACTTGAAATTGGGGAACCTTAATTTTTTTGGAAAGCAATACTTTCCCTTACCTATGGTAATAGGGCAAGGAAAGTAAAAAAGGCACTGAGAGTGTTAGACAACTTGAGAAACAGAGAGTCATGCAGAGAAAGCTTTCGAAGACTGAGGATATTGACATTCCCTTCAATTTTCATAATGAGTAGCTTGCTGCATGTCAAAACCAATTTAGAATCTTACTCATGTCAGGGAAACAATCATGAATACACAACCCGGCATAGAGATGATATTTCAATCCCACAGTTAAGGCTTTCTTAAACAAGGGACAGCCACCTATTTCAGCAGATAAAAATTTACAACAGTCTTTCCTCAGCTGTTAAAGAGCTGCAAAAAATGAAATTCAAGAAAGTTGTGAAGAATAAATTGATGGAGAGAGGATATTATTCATTGACTGAATACTTTGAATGTTCAATATAGGGGCTGCTCCTCATTTTGGACTAAGTTGTGTACTGTAAGGTGTGTCATCTATGTGAATGCTGTTACTATTCTTGTCAATCTCCCTGTTAGCCTACTTGTATATACATACTCTGAAATATTTCTATTCTTGATATTGTGTTATCTATCTTATTATGTACACTGTATTTTATTTTTATTTTGACGAGCTTATACATTGTAAAAAATGTCAGGCAGAATAAAGAATTTGAATTTGAATTCACAAGGTACAAGACTTTCATGATCATCCAGTAACCGATATGATCATGTTACTCTCTCCAAGCAGGCTGGCAACTCAACGCAAACAAGAAACACTTCGAAAAAGTCAGATTCTATTCTATCTTACTAGTTGACTGTAACTTTATTATCCAAATATTATTTTTATGAGTTTTAAAATCTCTTGGTGATTTGGAACCGATCTAAAGCTGTAGGTTCATCATTTGTACGGTTAGCCAAGCAAGAGCGTAGGGCGCATTTTGGCATCTACTTCAGCAAAAACCAAAACTAGCAAAACTTGCTCAACTAATAAATGACTGTAATCATTAATACTATACCATCTAAAGCTGTAGGTACACTATTTTGTCATCATCTGTATAATTAATTACGCAAAAGCCTACAACGCATTTGGGCATCAACATAAGAAGAACTTGTTTAACTAATAAATGACTAGAATCGTTAATAAATGATTTGGATCGTTGACAGTTCACAATACTTAAGTCAATACTACCCATAACGACTAATCGTCTTTCTGCTGATCCAATAAAAAGTTCTAGTTGAATATCAAGCAGAATATCCAGATTATTGGTATAATCGCCCTGAAGTTTAAACAACTGGTTTAATCAGTCTTATGATTATTTATTCATTATTTATCTTATAATTTGTATATCGTATATGGCAGTACATTCAATTTAATTCCTCTACAGGTTATTTTTTAATCTCATTCTATTATACAATTCCTACGTTTCAAGTAGCAATACATAAACTGATCTTATGCTAATTTTATATTGGCGGCAAAAAAGCTAACCTCGCATTGTGTGACTTCAGGTGCCACCAGGCATGGGGGGTGGGCCGATGGGGATGTCGAGTCAGCAGCAGCAGCAACAGCAGCAGATGTTCATGCAGCAGCAGGCGGCTGCGGGGAGGGGAGGGGGAGGTCCGGGTGGGCCAGGGGGACCGGGGGGTATGTTGCAAGGTAAGCACACTCTTATCAATAATCGGAAATTGGATTCATTCCTCATCCACATACACACACAAGATGCAATATAAAGCTGCGTACAGACTTTCGCTCTGCTCCGCAACCGAACATCACTCGAGCAGAGCGATTGATGATCGACCGGGGAGCAAGAGTGGAACGCGAGAACAGCTAACATCTCCCGTAACGTTCATGATCGGTGCGAGTGAAGTGCGGGGGCGGAGCGATTGCGGTGCGTGCGCGGAGCGGGTTGGAGGCGCGTATATCTGTGCGCAGCTTTAGAATACAAATATACAAATGTATGCATGCGAATAAAAAAACATGCAATCATAATTTACTAATCAAGAACTGTTGTGCAAAAATAGGATGACGATTGAAAGGTTTTCCAACTATTTATCTATATAATTTGATTGTATGGTAAGAGATGTTGTGATATTTCTTCATAATTGAAATAAGAAGACGTTGATGTTGTCAATACAATTATATTTGTTCTTATTAAATTCAAATTGCTGTAATGGCACATCTCATGGATGTTTGATTTTTAACAAATATAGTGGTATTGACAACATCAACGTCTTATTTTTCCAACTATTTTTTTATTTATTAATGAAGACGATGGGTTGTTGCCCATTTTGCCTCTAACAATACAATTTTCAATAAAAAGAAGATAATAAATATAACAATAAAAGAAATATGCAGCTAATTATAAAAATAAAATAAGGTGAATTTTAATAGAAGAAATGTACAGTTATATAATGAAAATAAAGTAACTGAATTCAATATGAAAGATGTACAATAATACCGTAGTAAAGTATAATATTAATAGTCAGTAGTATATTAAATAAAGACTATGAACCGTTTTTGAAAACCTTTATTAACAACATGTTTCAACATATTATGAAAAGTAAAGAGAAGGTAGTTATGATAGGATGGGATAAAAGAAGGTACCTAATGATGCAAAAAACTATAGGGCCAGGTGGTAGAAAATAATTTGATATATTTGTAGTTTTACTCTTCTCTACTGGAGAGGTTACAAAACCAAGTCCCGGAGATAAGTACATCTTTTACATATAATCATCGTGGTCGAATCATCCAACGCAACCACTGCTACACGAATTAATTTACCAGTCTAGTATTCGATGTTCTTGAATTACTTCAAGAATGATTCGACCAACAATGCAATAACCTCATTCAATCGCTGTTTAATTCAATGGGAATACGTGCAACCGGGCCTAGAAGCTGTTAGTACTTATGTTCATCAATATCTGAATAATTTCTTTTCAAACCTTGAATAACAGGCTAGAAACATTCACATAGTTACCCACTATTACTAAAAATTACTGCTAAAAATATTGCATCCCCATGGCTGTTTTTTTTTATGTGAAGTCTCATCTTGGCTGAACTATTCTAGCCTCTCGACTGTTATATTCCAGCCGGTAGCGACATTACAACGTGTCCATCCGAAAACACGAATGATGGTGACATGGAAGTTATGCCCAATCAATTCTTCTAATTTTTCCTGGAGCAAGGGGGGGGGAAGAATAGGTTCATTGTTCAATATTGTAAAATATTTTTGGAATGATGTACGATATCAATCATCAGATATTAATGATTATTTTGATAGTTGGAAAGAATCTTTGGGTATTTATGATGTGATACTCTTACAGCTTAGTTTTGTTTTCCTGTATCGTGTGTGGAATTGATGAATTGAATTTGAAAATGGCCGCTATGATAAATTAAATAAGCTACGAAATTATTAAAATTACATTCGCTTACCAAATTGTCATAATACAATAACTCAACTAGTATTGAACATTTTTTTAAACCTCCAAAATATGGTTTGCAGTATTGGATTATGTCAATCTCCTTACAGGTGCGGATCCAGGACCCTGACGGGGGGGGGGGCAATTGGGGTGGTCGTCCAGGGGACCCCCCCGTTCGACTTCCCCCTAAGTTTGTAATTGAAAACAGCATTTGAGAGCTTTATTTGTTGAAATTGATTCGATTTTTGAATTTGTTCATTTAAATGCCAAGGTAACGATACTTATTTCTGCAACTACAGTAGTAGTCCAGTCACTATATACATTGGTGCTAGCATTTTATATTGTAGTTCTGATTTTTTAATATATTGTTTGGATACATTGGAGAAGTCCAGAACCAAGTATTTCATGGAAAATTCAATTTGTTTGTTAAGTAGATAGAGAGTGGCCCAAAACATCGTATTTCCGGTTCATTTTCAAGTTTTTAGTTTCTCGCCAAATCCTGTAAAATGATCCTTGTATTTTGGAAAACACCCAAGTTTCAGCTTCAATCATCATCAGCATCTCTATTGTCATCACATTCAGATTTCGCACCATGAAGTTCATTAGATCATGTCCTATGAGAATCACCCGTTAGATGCTCTTAATTTAGTAGAGAGGCGCGCATAAGGACACCTCAAGAATAAACTTTTTCCGATCTCATTCTTCTCGGCACGTCAAGGCGGTTCAAAATCATGCATCATAAGTGAAATTCGATTAGAAAATAGAAAATTCATCCTTGAGTGTACTTTAACCAGTATTTCAATTAACAAAAAATGTCCAATTTCCATATTCAAAGCTGAGTATCTTGTGAAATACTACGGATCAAATTTCAAAATGTGGATGTGGAAAAGTATATTTTCTGTTCCCACTACAATGAAGAATACTTTCGATTCCAGTATCATTAGAAAGTTACAGCTGATTTTAAAAATGGCGACTTCAGTTTCTCATTTTCTCGCGATTTTTCTGTTAATCAAGAGTCTGATACATCATAGAAACTCGTGATTGATTCCAAATTGTAGACAATTCCATCCTCTACGAGCACAATTGCCTTGAATTCATTTTGAATCACTGTTTCCTATCATAGCACTTCCTAGACCGTTAATATGTGGAAAGTATCATCGATTTCTTGATTTTTTTACAGAAACTTAGAGAAGAAAAAAATTCAATTCCAAAATTCAAGATCATGTATTTTTTTATAATGATGGTTTACCGAGATACATAACTCTGAAATATTGGTCATTTCTTTGTGTATTGAAATACTGGTTAAACTACACTCAGGGATGGATCTTATATGTTTCAATCAAATTCGACTTGAACCGTCTTGACGAGACGAGAAGAATGAGCTGTTGTACAATGGGATCCGATCATTGAGTTATGAGTGTTTGAAAAGTTGATCCTTGAGGTATCCTTATACATGCCTCTCCACTAAATTAAGAGCATCTGACGGGTGATTCTCGTAGAACATGATCTAATGAACCATGGTGTGAAACCTTGATGTGATGACAACGGAGAATTCTTTATTGAGAATCTCATGATCTACAAAAAAGGCGGAAACGAATTTTTCATTCCTATTACAGGACTTGGCGGAAATAACTGAAAACTGGAAAATAAGAGGTTTTTGGGCCATCATGTATCATTATTTAGGAAAAATTGTTTCTGGACTTATTTTACGCATCCAAACAATATATTGGAAAATCAGAACTACAATATAAAAGCACATCCCCTTTTTCATGTCTATATTGACTGGACTTGAGTAACTGTAGATTTTTCAAACTCCACTCGGAAAGTGGGGGGGGGGGCGTCGATCGACCCGATGCCCCCCTTTATCCCCGCCTTTCTCCTTATTATAATGCATCACAAATATCTTATAAACAGACGTCTATGAATTCGTATATTATTAGTTTTTTCAAGGACATAAATTATCGATATTTGATTTTTCAACCACAGGATTGCCTTATCGAATTTACAAGGACATACTTTTTGAAGTTAGTTTTTACAAGGACAAAGTTTTTCCAAGGTTATAATTATCTATTTAATTTTTGATGAACAACATTGTGTTAATTGAGTCTTTTTGCAGGTCCCCTGCAAGGGCCCCTGGCCTACCTGGAGAAGACCACTTCGAACATCGGCATGCCAGATGGGCGTAGGTGACGCGGGAGGGGGAGGGGAAGAGCTCGTGGGCCGCGCGGCGGCGGCGCGAGGGGTGCGCGTGGCGCGGGGCGGGGAGTCCCTCCTCCCTCAATCACTGCCCCCGCAGACTATGCGCCCCAAATGCCCTAGACACTCTTCCGCTGAGAGCACCGTTCTCCCTCCCCACCAACAGGTTAGTCGCAAGCAAGTCTGGGTTTCAAGCTTTTGAAGGGATTTGATGGTTTTTAGGGAGAGTTTGAAGGGATTTGATAACAGATTGAAGGGTTCTAGTGAGAGTTTAAAGGATTCAGTAACAGTTTAAAGTGGCTTGAATGGTTTCAATAAGAGTTTGAAGAGGTTTTAGTAAGAGTTTGAAAGATTCTGATTAGGTTTCTAGTGAGAGATAAAAAAAGTCTTTCCAATTTTGTGCAGTTGACATTCAATAAGTCATGCTTAATTTTTTTTATCGTTTACTTCTTTCACCTACTACATTTGGAATCACATCAATAAGTTAGATATGCTTTACGATTCAAGAATACAACAAATTAGGAGTTTGAATAAAAATATGTTCCTATTTAGATGAAACTAAAAAATAAGTTCTCATTTGGATGAAACATGTACATTGCAAACGTTCCTGCAAAGCTCTAAAGCTATATAAAACCTTCATCATTCATTCTTCAGTAATGTCATTATTCATTAGTACATTCTTCAGTAATGTAGCATTTATCTTCCAAACGGTCTTGTGAAACTTTAGAACTATGAACTATAGAACCTTACTTGAATCTAAATTTTATTCAAGTAAATGAAATGAAGACTCCCTTCAAACAGTCGCAATAATCTATAGTGTTTCAGATGATGAGTTTCAAATTATGTAAATATTATACCTTACTGTATTGTAAATAAATCTATATCTTTATGATAAACAATTCATAATTTAATACTCCAGTTGTTTACCTCAAATTCATTCCTTTTTGTAAATATCTTGGTCTTCTTGAACCCAGACTTGCGTCCTCATCATCATATTGCACACTCCCATTGAGTCTGTAACTTCTGCTATTGTAATGTATACTGCTTGTGCCTAGTATCAAACTACGAACTATAAACCAATGACACTATTAAACTTACCATACTGCGAGTGAACTTATTACGATAGAACTATGATATTATCAAACTACTGTAATTATCAACTTGTTCTATGCACTACAAGAAACATAAGAAGAACTTTATGATACTGGTACTTGAAAGAACAGTTTTGTGCTGAGCCAGTTGTGAACTACCTTTTCCAAAAAGTTTACGATTTGTGTACTATTATCAAATTATTATGTGTAGTATTGGATGAATAAATCAGTACCTAATAAAACAAGTTGTAAATCATCACGTTTCATTTTAGAATAGTTCCAATATGTGCACCCAAGAAGTGTTTCATTTTCACAATCAAAATTGTATTTTCTGTAACAAACAATATAGTTTTAATTCACACAAAAATATCATCCGTTTTTATAAAAGATTCTCAAGAACGTTCTTAGCAAGGCCATGCTCTGGTTATCTAGAAATTAATAACAGGAGTCAATCGGGATAATTTTACTAGCTGGTCTAACTATTCAGAATTTTTGAACCAGTTACCAGAATTTGTTGATGAAAATAATTCCATTTATATTGATTGGTGCCTATCTAAACGTTAAGGGCCCTACACACCTACGGATTTGGCCTGTCTTGGCTCGGCTCAGGATAAATCTGTGAGTGTGTAGGCGATTTTATTGCGAGCCGAGCCAGGCCAAATCCGTCCAGAACTACTGTCGCGGCTCGGCTTGGCTCGGCTCGGGCGAAATCCGTGAGTGTGTAGTCTCACCCGGCCGGGCGCGTGTAGTTAACAAAAATCGAAATCGCCTAAAAATCGAGATAGCAAAGTTTTGATTTCAGATTCGGATTCAGCGCCCTCGAATTAGTAAAATAGTTCGCGGGAACTCTAAAATAGTCGAAAATAAAAACTCTGTGAGCACTTTTAATGTTATTAATGAAGAATTCTATCTCTATGAAGAATTTGGTTGAACCTATAGCAAGAAAGTACTAATAATGTACAATAATAATACCAATAATAACTTCCAATAAAATTCACAATAAATTGAACAAGAATTTCATAGTGATAAAATTTTCATTCATTTATTATCACTATTCCTGGAAAAGGTACTACATTGTAACAATATTCATTGTTCCAATTGTGAATGATGAGGATTTTGCGAATTATCATGAGAAGTCAGCCTGTTATGAAAATTTATTTAGATGCTCTGCTTTCCTGCGTTGTGTTGTGTTGACTTTGTTAGTGTGTGTGTAGAGGTTATGGTACTAAGAAAATCAACGATTTTCCTGGAGCATCAGCTTGGTTCATGACCTTAAAAGGCAAGAAATTTGTGTCCGATTGATTATCAATCATCCCTTATTTGTTTAGGAATTTGGAAAATAGCTGTTGCTTGGTGGGAGAATGTATCTTAAATTATAGTTGTACCGTTCCTCCTATTGGCGGAAATTCTAATGAATATTTTCAATAAAATAGTAACTGTCAATCACAGTTAACGTTGGTTAGGCTCCTATCTAGTGAGGCCGATCACACAGCTCCTCAACAAGACAAGAGTGTACCGTGGGCTTCATTCAGCGTCTGTCCATTGCTGCTAGCAGAACTGAATAATGTAGTCTCAGTATTTTGTGTTAATCATGGCTTTTATGCCAGCTTTAGGCTTGTTAGTATTTGGCTGTGGAACCATCTGCTCCAATAGCATGTTTTAGTTTTTTCCGCCTCAGTAAATGCCTTTATTAAGAAGAGAGGATATCAAATTTGTCACCTTACAATGGAAATTTTCCTCCTATAACCGCTACTAAAGCGGTCAATGTACGGGTCCATGGTCCGTGAGCGTGTGTCTTTAAGCCGCTGAGATGCCTCTAAATCGATGGCAGTCCTAGTTTGGGGTATGCTGTCTCCTGTCCCCTCGGGACGTGTAGAGCTCAATCACCGAGCCTAGATTCAAATTGGAACTCCAATCCCAGGAACTCCGGATGTGACAGAATGGGTTTTAGTGACTATAGACTTTCAAAAAGGGGGTGAAGCGGGAACCATCAATTAAAACGTGCTGGATTAGACTCTTCCTTTTTGTTAAATCGTAACTTTGAGATTTAGGACTTGGGGATTAATAGATTACAAATTTTTATTTCGTTTGAATAGTAGATTTTCGGTTGTATCTTTACATTGAAATATGAGGCCATATTTTCTCTGTAAGGATCCAGCTGGGAATTTCAGTTTTCTTTAAATTTATATTCTATAATCTACTAAACTACTAAGAGTTGAACTAGCATATAAAATGTTTAAAGGTCCATAAATGTTTTGTAAATAATATTTTCTTCTTAAAGTTGTGAAGAATCGAAGTTTCAAGGAACCTATCCTTTCTAAATTTGTTTTGATGTCACATATTTTTGAATAGTTTTCCCAGGTAGAATTCCATGATGTGATACTTTAGGAATATTTTGTCTTTGCAGCTTTCATAATAATTATAAAGATACAGAATAGATATTATTAACATTTGATAATATTTTGATAGTGTTCTAAATGTTCTAAGAGTTTTCTGATTTTTTTTATGCTTATCTTTCTTTTAAAATATTTATTGTTATTTATGATTAACTTCTGAGAAATATCTATGATAACTTTCAATTCTTCTTTCTGAAATTAGATTCCTTTAGGCTTCTCATGATTCAATCTAAGATCTTTTCAATGTAAAGCAGGCAGAGTAGGATACTATCGAATACTAGCTATACCGGAGATAACGTTCTAAATTTATTGATTCTATTTTGGGTTTTCATGATGCAACTTAATTTTGTTTTATTAACTGTTGAATTTAACTTTAAGAGGTGACAATACATTTGATATCTTCTCTCTATCTCGTTGTCTCTTTTGTCATTTCTGGATTCCCGTTCTCTAGCACTAAGTATGTTTATCAAGCATCCTTTTTAAGTTATATTGTGTGTGCTTCTAAATTCTAAATTTACTTTCTAAATTCATAGCACGGCATAACATACAGCTTCTGCCTATGCTATAGGATAGAAACCACTCGAAAAGCTAAATAATTTAACATGCTACAATATTTTAATCATGCATTCATACATTAAGGTGTCCCTATACAGTAGGGTACCTAGTTTCTTATTTATAGCGTACCGGTATGGCAGATAATATAAATAATAATTTTATTTCAATATAATATTAACGTTTGTATAAGTAATAAATAGTATTTCATCATATTCAACTATCAATTTCGAGTAACTGGTCAAGCAGTCAACGGTTCGGTCAATAGAATTTTTCTGTTGAGTAGAGCCAGGATGATGATCATTAATAATATTAGAATTACTAACCTATAAAATAAATAACGTAAATTGACCACCTTCTCTGATCTGAACATATTATATATAAGCCTATAAAATATCCTAGCTTTGTTTCCAATACAGTTAGATACTAGGAGGAGATTTAAGAAAAAATGATATTAACGTTATGTTTTCATAAATTTGATTCCCTGAATATGATGTAATTCTCCAATATAAGAATATTACTAAAACTTGTGATAACTCCTATAATGAACACTTTTAATAGGCCTATTTACTTTTCATCCTTTTTCAAGTTACTACAAACTAAGAGGAATACAGGTTCAGTGCTGCCAAAAAATGATAGATATAAAATAGGAGCCAGTTTATCTTTCACTGTTCCACTTTGGTAGCGTCCGTAAAAACTGACCATTTTTTTGGTGAGTGGCGGCTTTCAGGGCAGGCGGAGCTCCGGCGACCCTAGTGAACGACCAGTTGTGAAAAGACAAGTTGTGGTCAATGACAACGTGAAGAGGAAACCTATTCAAAACCTAGAATGACTTCTCAAACACACCCTCACACACACAAAATCTTTTACAGGTAGAGATAGCTTCTCATACACAGCAGAAATAGATACGAAATGAATACTCTCCCAGTATAGTCAGTTGGTCAGTATCCGTCTTCACCTACACACCACACTTCTCAGTTTCTGATAGTTAAATTTAAATTTTCACTAAGTTTTAAAAGTTGTTTTCGTGGAAAATGTCTCAAGACTCAAAAATATTCTTGAGTCCTGAATTTTTAAGGAAGTTCATAGAAAAATATCGGGAAACGACATGTTTGTGGAAAGTATTACAGTATAATGCTTTACGTAATAATAATTTTAAGTATTATATTAATACTTTTACAGTATTATACGAAGCATGCCATGCCATAAAGTTGTAAATGCCAAAAATATAATTTTTCAGGAGAAAGAAAAAACATTGTTATATGTAAACCAAAGTTAATTTTATTGAAAAACTTTTTCCAACCTTTACAGATGAGGATACACTAGTATGCAAAGTTTAGTACAAATTGATTAAATAGTTTTATTACAATAAATTCCAAAATAATGTATTTGTGCCAAAACGTTGTATATACCATTGATGTGCAAGTGCTAAACTTAGTAAATACCATAAAACTTGCACTGTTCAATTATCAGTATTTGGTGTCTCTTCTAAAATTTCTTCAAAGTAGTCCCTTGCTGGTTGATCAAGAAAGGGTAGCATCTTCCTTATATCAGCTTTCTTCTTCTGAGGCACCCCAATGTGTGAACGACGAAGGGGGAGATCCAGATTTTTGAAGTCTTCTACACTGACTCTATCTCTCAACACATTAATTCCTACACTCCAACCTGCTGCCTCACCAGTACCTTTTGCTATCATAACCCGACCAAAGCTCACTGCAGTAAGTTTCAGTTGGTTAGCTGTTGAAATTTTCAGAGCTTTGGTATTCAAAAAGGCATGAGCAATGGATTTGAAATCATGGATTTTCAAAATTAAAATCAATTTCATTTCTGAAGTTACAAAATAACAAGTTTACAAGTTTTGATTATTAAATCTATGTTAGTAACCCGGTAGGCCTACAACTGAAGCTTCAGTGTAATGTGGGATCGTAGATAAGCGACGATTATCGAAGTTTGAAACTCATAAAATTCGATGGACTTGGTTGAATTAGAAGTCGAATTGTAAAACAAGTGTTCTGCTTACCCCACTTCGAATTGTAAATGGAAATTTAACTTTCATACTGTACTTGAATTCCAAAATTTGGTTGAATTTGCTTGAGTTTATGGAAAATGTTTAGTCTCCTTCATCCTGTATTTATCCTGGTATTATATTTGTCCGGTCATTCAAAATTAATGGTAAAATAAAAAAAACCTGTTTGGAACAAAAGAAATAGAATAAAATCTAATAGATACAAGCATCACGTTGATGTTAACCAGAGTGGTTAACATGCAATGTTGGACAGGTTAATTATCAGGATACATTCTGTAGAAACATGATACCGTAAGAACAGCGGTAATAAAATATTATTATGACAAATCTCAAATAATTTAATAATAATAAATCTCAGAGGAATACGGCAAAATTAGTAAGCAAAATAGTTCAGATGAATAAAATAACGAAAGGAAATTATAAAATATCAGAAGGCTTAAATCAGTTACACATGGAGGGATAAAGTTGATTCAAATTCTAACAGCTTCTTTACGTTATTTGATAAATTTCAAAATAGGATGTAATCAAATTTATATTGAATTTATAGATGATAAAGAATTAATTAATGAAAAAACTAGGCAAATATGAGATTTTCGATAGAATAGCAGAATAACCTACAACATAGAGACAGTTACAAGTATAACTTACCCAACTGGGGTTATTCAAATATAAAATTCAATCAGGCATTGTAGATTTACATTTATGCTACTTTAGCATAATTTAAAAGAAAAATTTTGTAGTAAAATTTAGATATTTCATTATTCAAATTACATGCTACATTTTGAGATGCCACAGCTAGGCCTTTTAGAACAAGAAGAAAAGAAATCCCTGGCTGGCCAACCGACAAAGCTTCGTCCAGTTGTACCAATCCAACAAATCAAAATTATTAACTAGAAATTTAATAAATGGATATTCAAAGTTATGTCCAAATAAGGAGAAAATAAAATAAATAAAATAAAATTAAGTAATTAATAAATTTTTGGTACAAACCTCCACAACTGGGGGTATTTAATTTAGGAACCAAATTGTACCAGAAATTTATTCAAGATAGAAGTTAAATAAATAGAAAAGGAGAGTAATTGGTCGGCCGCCCAAAGAAAATGGAAAGTAGAGGGAAGAGAAAGAGAAAGAAGAGAGATCATTGTCAATTGATCAGGTCGACAAGGCTCAAAGAAGAAAATAAAATCTACAAGCATTGGACAAAACTTCAAAAATCCAAATTACCAAAGAGAAAAGCAAGAGTTAGCATGAGTTACCGAGAGAAAACTGAGCAATGAGTTTAGTGAGCAAATAACACATTATCAAAATAACATATACAACTAAATTGATACACTGTAACTTACTTAGTTACGAAGCAATAATAATTACAATTCTTAAATATACAGTACATTCTTCATCATACCATGTTACAAGAAATCAAGTGACACAATAATTGTGCAGAATCACAAGTTTCCAAAGAACACAACAAAATTTTACACAAATAGAATAGTTACAAGAGTAACTACCACAAACATATGGGTGCGTCCACCACATATGTGTATTACAATAAAAATCTCATTATGAGAAAAGTCTACTTAAGGATTATTTCCCATTTTAAGTTGACTCACATGTGCTCGTCGCACAAATGTTTGTCCATCGGTTGAAAATAATTTCACACTGACTGGACTAATCCATTCTTTTATCAAATAAGGTCCAGAATACCTGGGAAGTAATTTGGCAGTAATCTGATTACATGCTTTACTAACAGGATTTGATTTTAGGAAAACAATATCACCTATCTTATATGGAATTGGATTTCTATACATATCATACCTCTTTTTACTGGAATTATGAGACTTCAATAAGTTATGATAAGCATCTTTCCATATTTTGTTAGTATCTTTAACAAACTTCGTTGGTAGTATATCATCAATTTTCCAAATATTGTTTATAGGATTATTAACCTTATGACGAAACATCAGTTCATGAGGAGAAAACTTGCTACTCTCATGGAAAGCACTATTGAATGCTAAGGGAAGCCACTGTAGAGTTAAATCCCATTTATTCTGTTTGTCATGATTAAAGCTAATAAGACAAGATTTTAAATTACGATGTATTCTTTCTACTTGGTTAGGTTTAGGATTATATTCTGTTTGAGTTATATGCAAAATTCCCTTTTGGAAACAAAAGTTTTTAAAGAAATTTGATTTAAATTGAGGACCGTTATCAGAAACTACATATTTAGGGACACCAAAGTTTACAAATATTTTCTGAAGCTCCTTACATAAAGACTCAGAGGTTGCTTTTCGTAATGGAAGTAGCCATGAATACTTAGTGAAAGCATCCATACAGGAGAATATCATGGTGTTACCACTTGTTGTCCTTGGTAATGGCCCTACAAAGTCCAAGAACATTTTTTCCATTGGTTGTGAAGCAATAGATGAACAAAGATAACCATAATTAGTTTTTTGTGCTGGCTTACTCAATGAACATAACTTGCAGGACTTGATGAAAGCAACTAGATCTTTAGAAATACCCTTCCAAATAAATTTTTGTTTTATTTTGTTTAGTGTTTTTAGAAAACCAGAGTGACCGCCATAAGTAGTTTCATGATAATATTTGAAAATCATGGGCTTCAAAATACTAGGAAGAACAATCTTGGGTTCCTGATTATTTCTGCTATTATAAAGAAGTACCCCTTTAGAAATAGAATATGGAAAAATATCTTCTCCAGATTCCTTCTTATTCATTATCTCTATTATGAACGGATCCTTTTTTTGATAATCAGAAATCTCAGTAAAACATAGTGGAAAGTCAGATAGAGCAACGTTACACAAAGCAGGAGAATCAAGACTTTCAAATTCATTAGGAGAAACATTATCAGTAGATTCCTTATCAGGATTTTCATCAAACATCCTACTTAGATAATCAGCAATCACATTATCAGTACCCTTGATATGTTTGACATCGAACTGGAAAGAACTTATTCTAAGAATCCACCGGCCTATCCTTCCTAATGGCTTGGGATTCTTAAGTACCCATTGCAGAGCACTATTGTCAGTATGTAAAGTAAATTTCGTATGCTCTAAGAAATATCTGAACTTTTCAATACCAAATAACACAGCAAGTGCCTCTTTTTCATACGCCGAATATTTCCTTTCTAAAGTGGATAATGTTCTGGATGCAAATGCTATTGGGGCAAGAGTACCGTCATAATCCTGACTCAAGACACAGCCAATACCTACACTAGATGCATCTGTTTCCAGAACAAATCTACGATTAAAATCGGCAATTTTTAAAACAGGAGGCTGGGTAATTATCATTTTCAATTTGTCAAATGCTTGCTGGCATTCAGTACTCCAAATGAATTTTACATCTTTCTTTCGAAGTGCATTTAATGGGGCTGCAATGGTTGCCAGGTCGGGAATGAATTTATGGTAAAAATTTAACAAACCAATGAATCTCTGAATGTCTTTCACCCTTTTCGGTACAGGACTGTTTACAATGGCCTTAGTTCTATCAGGGTCGATGCTAATAGAGTTGTGAGAGACAATGTGTCCAAGAAAAGATATTTTTGGAACACAAAATGAGACTTTGGTAGGATTAACAGTTAGACCTGCACTACGAAGACGGTTGAATACCTCTCTCAGTACTTCTAAGTGGGATTCAAGAGTTTCAGTGTATACAATTAAATCATCAAGATAGAAATAAACGTTTTTAAATCTAAGGTCACCAAATATTTTCTCCATTAGGCTGGAAAGTACTTGAGCTCCAGAAGAAATTCCATTTGGAATTCTTTTATATTGGTAAAGTGCAAAAGGAGTAATGAAAGCAGTTAACTTTTTAGAACGTTCGGTAAGAGCAATCTGTCCATAAGCATTATTCAAATCAAGAGTAGAGAAGTACTTGGCTTTCGAAAAATGATGAAAGGATGTATTTAGATTTCCAATTGGTGCAGAAATTAATTCAATATTTTGATTTAGACGCCTATAATCTACTACCAGTCTGAAATCTTTCTCTTCAGTGGGATTTTCAGTTTTTGGTACAAGAAAACAAGGGCTGCTATACTGAGAGTCAGAGTTTTCAATAACTCCATCATCCAATAATTTCTGAATTTTACTTCTCATAACCTGAGTTTTGAAAGGAGTAAGAGGGAAAGGTTGACATCTAACAATTTTATTTGAAGTCAGTTTGATATCATACTGTACTAAATCAGTACTCCCTACTCTACTGGTCAATACATCAGGAAAGTCAGCAATGATTTTGTTCACCCTTTTCAATTCAAAATCAGAAAGATGAGAAACATCTCCAGGAATAATTTTTTGAATAACATTACTAACTGAGAAATTTCTTTTATTAGCATTGTTGTTTGCATCACGAATTAAAGGAAATGTAGTACTAGGATTGAAGCAAAAGAAGTATCGATTATTAGGTAAATCAATAATCATATCTGACATTTTTATAAAATTAGCACCAAGTATTATCCTGACTGGCAAATCACTACTCAAAAGGAATTCAAACTTCCAAGTCATATGTTGCAATCTGATTTTCATAATACAAGCCTTTTTTATAGTCATATCAGAAGAATTAGCAGCAGAACAAATCAGGTTTTTATTGAATACATTGAAATCCACCTCATTACTTTTAGTCAACTCATGAAATAAGTTGTATGAAAGAAAGGAGTAAGAGGAACCAGTATCAATCAAAGCAGACTGAGTTATTTTGCTATTTCCAAAGCTAACAGGAATAAAAGGCAGATTATTATTAGAATTGATAACGCCACAAAGTCCTTTTTTAATCTTTCCTAATTGGTTTTTGTGAGTATAATTCTTTTTTATTTTTAGACTTGCATTAGAAATCAGGTGTGGTCTTTTGGAAAACCGCGCCGCTCGTTTTTTGAATAACAATTACGAGAGATGTGACCTTTCTGATTGCATGTGTAGCATACACTATCATTCCTACGGTTGAAATTATTTTTATTGGGATTTTTATTATTAGAATTGCCAAAAGCATGATTTTGAACAGAAGTATTATTGTACAAATGCATTCTTTCATTATCAATGAAGGCAATATTTTGAGAATGAACTGCAAGCATATTTAGGTCATTGAATGATTCAGGTTTTTTCATGAATACTAACCTACTTCTCTCTTGAGGATTAAGACCAGATATGATTGTACTTACAATTTCAGCTTCACTCTCATCCAATAATAATAATTTCGCTGCTTCTTTGATACTTGTCACGTATGATGATAGGGCTTCACAAGGTCCTTGCAATCTATCAAATTTATCTCTCTTAATTGTTGAGAGAAGACGCTGAGGGATAAAATATTTCAACAAGTCAAGGTGAAATTGTTTGAAGCTAGCATTAGAATTCAAAGAGTACAATATTTTATCACCTAGAGGTCCAGTTGTATAAGGAACAAGAATTTGCAATAGGCTTGTGTCAGACATAACTGATAAATCATGAATTTTTATAGCAGCTTCCAAGAATTTCAATAAGCTATCAATATTTAATCCATCACAAGGCTGAAGATTTTTCAAGAAGCTTTCTACAGGATTTCTCAATTTATTGTAGAAACTTGAATCAATTTCCAAAGTTGGTCTAGGGATCAAATTATTAACTTGATAACCATGATTGAGTTTTGATGGACCAATATTTTCAAATTCAGTTGTAGACTCACCACTTGTACCAGGTTCACACCTTGTTAATGTAACAGCACAAGTATCCTTTGAACTAGTTCCTAAATTTTTATTAATTACAACTTTAGATTGACTAGGAAAAGGTTCCAGTAAAGCAGCTGGATTCGGTGATGGTGGTCTAGATGGAGCAATCAAGCTTTGTAGTTCAATAATTCTATTATAACAATCAATAAAATGTTTTGCAAAATTCGAAAGCTCATCCAAATTTTCAGTCAAGACAAGAGTTTCTTCACTCTCAGTTTGTAAGAATACAATAATTTGTTTCATCCTATTTAAATAATGCATAAATATTGACTCAATTTTTACTACATTAGCTCTGATTACAGTTCTGTAATATCCAGTTTGCACACCATTTTGTACAGTGTCAATAAGTTCCATTACTTTTGGAAGTTTTTCTCTAAGACAATTGACTGACTCATTATAACTTGACAAATTATGAATAATTTGATTGGTACTATTACCTGCTAATGAACGATAGCTAGATCTAAGATTACTCGCATTGCATGACTCAAGACTTGACAAGTCTTCTCCCAAGGTCATGAGTTCAAAAACAAGGTTAGGTTTCACAAGATAATCAGGAATAATTCTCTGAGTTAAAAATTTACTCAGATCAATTTCATCAGAAATAGTCTGATTTAGTTTTTCCATGATTACAAAATCGATGGTTATAGCAAGTGAAACAATTCAATACGGTACAAAATACAAATCATGAAAATAATTGCTCAGTACTAAGCTCTCTCTCAGTAACCATACTAAATAAATTATACTTCAATTTCAACCAAGATTTCCATATAAATTAACCACGTTCTGCTACCAATTGTAACCAACCCTATTTGAGTAATCTCAAATAAGACTGCCTAACAAGTAGGAAGCAATGCTGGTCATGAGGGCCAGTGAATATTTTGGCAATCCTGGTTGAAATAAAATTTAAGCCAAGTCCGATTGAATCTTATATTTTCAAAATTAAAATCAATTTCATTTCTGAAGTTACAAAATAACAAGTTTACAAGTTTTGATTATTAAATCTATGTTAGTAACCCGGTAGGCCTACAACTGAAGCTTCAGTGTAATGTGGAATCGTAGATAAGCGACGATTATCGAAGTTTGAAACTCATAAAATTCGATGGACTTGGTTGAATTAGAAGCCGAATTGTAAAACAAGTGTTCTGCTTACCCCACTTCGAATTGTAAATGGAAATTTAACTTTCATACTGTACTTGAATTCCAAAATTTGGTTGAATTTGCTTGAGTTTATGGAAAATGTTTAGTCTCCTTCATCCTGTATTTATCCTGGTATTATATTTGTCCGGTCATTCAAAATTAATGGTAAAATAAAAAAAACCTGTTTGGAACAAAAGAAATAGAATAAAATCTAATAGATACAAGCATCACGTTGATGTTAACCAGAGTGGTTAACATGCAATGTTGGACAGGTTAATTATCAGGATACATTCTGTAGAAACATGATACCGTAAGAACAGCGGTAATAAAATATTATTATGACAAATCTCAAATAATTTAATAATAATAAATCTCAGAGGAATACGGCAAAATTAGTAAGCAAAATAGTTCAGATGAATAAAATAACGAAAGGAAATTATAAAATATCAGAAGGCTTAAATCAGTTACACATGGAGGGATAAAGTTGATTCAAATTCTAACAGCTTCTTTACGTTATTTGATAAATTTCAAAATAGGATGTAATCAAATTTATATTGAATTTATAGATGATAAAGAATTAATTAATAAAAAAACTAGGCAAATATGAGATTTTCGATAGAATAGCAGAATAACCTACAACATAGAGACAGTTACAAGTATAACTTACCCAACTGGGGTTATTCAAATATAAAATTCAATCAGGCATTGTAGATTTACATTTATGCTACTTTAGCATAATTTAAAAGAAAAATTTTGTAGTAAAATTTAGATATTTCATTATTCAAATTACATGCTACATTTTGAGATGCCACAGCTAGGCCTTTTAGAACAAGAAGAAAAGAAATCCCTGGCTGGCCAACCGACAAAGCTTCGTCCAGTTGTACCAATCCAACAAATCAAAATTATTAACTAGAAATTTTAATAAATGGATATTCAAAGTTATGTCCAAATAAGGAGAAAATAAAATAAATAAAATAAAATTAAGTAATTAATAAATTTTTGGTACAATCTCAGTGTGTGTCAGTTGGGGCAAGTACATCTGTTGTTGCAGGTCGAATGATATCATATACACATCAGGAGTTTTAGCCAAATTAGCATCACTGGACATAGATTTGGTTGCTGCCTCGGCTCGCCGGTGATGCAATTCCTGCTCTATTTTGGCTGCAGCATCTCCAGCCTTTACCCTTAAATTGAGAGTGTCACAAGTGGAGCATGTGTCAACTCTAGGCCGTTGAAAACCTAAGTTGAACTTTGTAATGAAAATCTCATTGTACCATTGTCGACTCACAGGTACCTGCCCTTTGTCATAGTCCTGACAATATTTTTCAAGGAAAGCTCGGTACATGCGGCTGACATTGAGGTCAGGAGACAAAAACCGTTTGGTTAGGGATTTAGCTCGAGCATAGTGACTCTCCTCAGAAGGGAAACTGTTTATGTGCTCAATTATTTTTTGAGACCATTGCACTCTGTCATGGGATTTCCGCTGACCTCCCCTTTTATCTGTAGCATCCATTTTCCCCTCCAAAATATTTGCTCCTATCAACTGCACTCTTCTTGCAGTCACTCCAAATGTGTTACAAAAAGTTCTCATGCATACTCTCACCTCACTGCCACCAGGTAGAATCAAGTGATAGCTGAAAGAATGTTGTCTTCTGCTCTCTGATGGGTGTTGGTATTGCCCATATCTTCTTCTCTTGATCAATTGCGGATGAATGAATCTTTGAAGGTAGGCTTGTTGCTTGTTGTAATCACCCAGTTCATAAAAAGTTCCAAATAGTATTCTTGACGATAATCTAGACGAATTCTCCTGCAGGAAAAAACACACTTGTAAGTGACCTGGCAACATACAAAAAATAAGAATGATTAATGCTGAGGAAGTACCAGGATGGTAGTATATTGTATGTATGTATAAAAAATATGTGAATCCGGGTGTCCCGATGATACATAATAGGGAGTAATGTCATAAACTGACAAAAATTGTTTTAATAGAGCATTGTCGAATTCTTTCCCTTGGTCCATTTGGATTTTCTTAGGAAGAAGGTGTCTAGCAAAGTATTGTTTTAGGGCCTTAGTTACGGCTACACTTGATAAATTGTCTAAAATATAAGCATCAAGCATTTTACTGAATGTATCAATATTATAGTCAACACTTTTTGATAAGAGAGAACGTCAATTTGTAATTCTTGAAACGGAGCCAAAGGTGTAGGAGTTTTTTCATAAGCAATTTTAACAGGTTTCCTATCATATTTCACTTGTAAGCAATTACTACATTTGTTGATGAAATTATTCACATCTCTGTACATAGAGGGCCAATAATATTCTTTTCTAATTCTAGTATAGTTTTCATTGATACCCCTATGAAACGTTTTACCTTCGTGATATCTTTGAATTATGTCAAGCTGTTCGTCTTTGTCAGTCACATCAATTAATTTTTTCTAATAAATTTTGAATTTAATTTCGTCCAACGCTTGGGTTAGTTCATCAGTGAAAGTCTGAATTATTTTGTTTTTCCAATTTTCAAGTGTACTTCCATGAACTTCACCATAAATTCCATAAGTCAGTATAGGATTAAGGTAGGTACGTTTTAATTTCGTCAACGTTATTTCTAATGTCTTCAGGATTTGTAAAGAAGAAAGTTATTCTTTGTTTACCAAAAACTTTTTTGAAATTCGGTTTGGATTTACCACGCTTTATAATCAATTGATTATGTTCACTATTCACGGGTCTACTCTCATCTGTAATGTGAACTGTAGCATTAGAACTTTCCTGTGAATGAACTGTCATTAAACTATCATTGTCACTGTCATTATGTATGTCTTGTTCTTGATTGCATTCAGGTAAAGGGGCTGTCAAAAAGTCATTCAAACTATTATTGTCACTGTCTTTACGATCGTCTCGTTCTTGATTGTTATTTTGTTGTATGTTTTTGTCAGTTACACAATCAAGTATTTCGTCCAACATTTCTTGGTCATTTACAGGAGCATTTTCGGTATTATTTAGCATGTCGTCTAACAACTGTTGAGCAAGTTGTGGATTTATTTCTGTCTCTTTATTCTGGACTTCAATAGGATCTCTGCTAAGAGCATCGGCAACTAAATTCGATTTGCCTTGTAAGTATTCAATGTCAAAGTTGAATTCTTCTAATAACAATTTCCATCGAACTAGCTTAGAGTTAGGCTCTTTTAATGAATGAAGCCACACTAGCGGCTTGTGATCAGTTCTCACAGTAAACTTGTTTCCGTACAAATAAGGACGATAATGCTTAATAGACCAAACTACAGCGAGCAACTCTTTTTCAATTGTTGACAAGTTGGTTTCCGCTGGGTTCAAAGCTCTTGATGCAAACGAGATCGGATGTTCACCGTCATCAAACTTCTGAGAAAGAACGGAACCAATGGCTTTGTTCGAAGCATCGGTGTAAAGAATGTATGGTCTATTCAAATCAGGTAATCTGAGTACAGGAGCGTTTATGATGCGATCTTTAAGATCATTGAACGCTTTAACAAAGGATCCATCTTTATTATTGAACATGACATTTTTTCTGAGAGAATGAGATAGAGGCTGTGCTATTTTAGCAAAATTCTTAATTAACTTTCTGTAATAACCACAAAGTCCTAAAAATTGTTTTACATTTTTCTGATCTTGGGGAATAGGAAAATTTTTAATTGCTTGCACTTTCAATGGATTTGGTTTTATACCTTCACGAGAAATCACATGACCTAAAAATAGTAATTCTCTATGGAAGAATTCAGTTTTGTCAAGTTGAACTTTACAATTATTGAATTTCTGCAATCTTTTGAAAACAGTTTCCAAGTGTCTCATATGTTCTTTTAGAGAGTTGGAAAACACAATTATATCATCAATATAAACTAACACATTTGGTAAATCAGCAAAAATCATATTTACAGCACGTTGAAAACAAGGTGGTCCATTTTTGAGACCAAAAGGGAGTCGTAAAAATTCATAATGCCCTGTTTCAGTGGAAAAGGCAGTTTTCGGAATGGATTCCTCTTCTAATTAAATTTGATGGAATCCGGATTTCAGGTCAATCAATAATTGAGAAATAATTAGCAAGTCCTATTTTACCGAATAAGTCTTCAATATTCGGCAGTGGAAAACGATCGTCTTTAGTTTTCAGATTCAATTTACGATAATCAACTACTAATCTCACCTTCCTTTTGCCAGATGCATCAGGCTTTTTGGGGACAACCCACAAAGGCGAATTATATGGAGAGTTTGAATTTCGTATGATCTTATTCTCTAATAGTTTGTCAATTTCTTCTTTTATATCTGTTGGAATGCATAGGATACCTGTAATTTTTTGTGTACACGGGTTCCTCAT
This sequence comes from Nilaparvata lugens, assembly GCF_014356525.2. NCBI lineage: Eukaryota > Metazoa > Arthropoda > Insecta > Hemiptera > Delphacidae > Nilaparvata > Nilaparvata lugens. The sequence continues at coordinate 57,590,816 of NC_052507.1, forward strand.
CAGTTGTATTAATTATGGTAGTTCTGTATGCATAGAGTTCAATTCAACATTTAACCTGGGTTGTTGTTGTTCATGCTTAGCTCTAAAACATTGAGTCGCTCGGTCAATTCAGCAATGATTTGATCTTTTTCGTCCATATGCTCAACATCCGTTTCGGTGGTGTGCATTGGTGTCTTGAATTTGGGGTTGGTCGAAGCAGTTCTCATGGAAACGTCCGTATTTGGCAACTGTTGTCTGAACTGTCCCGAACCTGAAAGTCTTGAATTTTGATACTGATTTTGATTGAAGTTTCGGAATTGATTCTGGTTACTTGCATTGAAATGTTGTTGTTTTTGGAAACCTTGTGGCCTATTAAAGTCTGGGAACATTGTGTTGGTAAACTTGATTTCTGTTCTTATTGTGGAAGGGTTTTTTTTTGCTGAGAATTGTTGTTGGGGGTGGGTTTGTTGACGTTTTTGTTTAAGTTTGTCATATCGTTGTGAAAACCTAGCTGTTTCAATAATAGGTGGCTGTTATTGATCAGTTTACTTCTAGCATCGTTCAAGTCTTTTATTTGGAGTGTTTGGAGATGGACACCAAGAGAAGTAGGAATACCGTTGCACAACACATTCACAGTTTGAGTATCTAACTGTTCAAGTAACATTTTTAGAGCCTGCCCCTCTACATTTTCAAGTTTGTATTTAGTCACAATTGTTGTTCATTTCGCTACTAACCTGTTCAGGAAATGCAAGGGATGTTCATTACTGTAGGATCTCATATTTATTAATTCAGTCATCAGTTGAGGGATTGATCTACTATCTGCAAAATTATTTTTTAAAGCTGTAATAAGTTCTGGAATGGTGGAACACTCGTTGTTACGTGCTACTTGTTTAGCTTCACCATGCAATTTGTTCAAAGATTTGTGTAAAATTGCCCAATGATTTCCCTTAGCTTCTTCAATATTATCTAAGGTAATATTCCCCATGAAGCTGAGAAACCACTTCCACAAAATTTAGTAATTCACTAGGGTCTCCAGAATAGTCCGGTATTAGATTGAGAAGTAACTCAGGTATAAGTTTGTTCACTTTGGTCATGGTTAGATTAATTTGCAAAAGCTTACATTCAAGAAGTTGAGTTGAAGATGATGGTATTGAGTCGGCGTCAGGTTCTTCGTCCTCCACAAATCTCCTTGCTCCTTGACCCACTCCAATTGATAAGGAAGGGAATCGATGATGTGATGATGATCTTGATCCACCAGGACTAGAGATCTGAGGTGAATCCAGATTGGAGTTGAAGATGAAGTTCTTGGCGACCCATGGTTAAGAGTTGACACTCACTTTGACAATATGAGACGTTGACAGTTGACACTTCGAAAATATTTCAAAGTCCCGATTTGGATAAAAGATCGAAAATTTGGCACTTCAAATTCCCGAAAAATCCGCGGGTCCCTGTTCGGGCGCCAGATAGATTTAAATTCGGTTTTTAAAAAATGATTTTTATTAAATAACATGATGTTAACACAACGAGAGCTGAGCACCGACTGACGGTCCAGGTGCTCCAAGCGGCTCATGACAATAAAGACAATGCAAATCTAAAAGTGATTACTAATGACTAATTACACTATTGATCTACATCACTGATGTTCAACAATGACAAATGGCGATGGTTTCACATGGGATGCTCTGACATGATCATTCCACTCAGAAGGCAGTTCAATACGCACGTTTTGTTTTATATTGCCCATATTTTTGTCACATTCCATGTAGCTATGACCACAGATAGGAAATGTGATGTGGACTGAATCCAGTCAATTAAATTTATGCACAAGTGAGTGTAGGTGGCGAATAACTGTGTAGTTCTTATTCTGTCCCACACAAGAATCACAGAATAATTCAAGATGTCTAACAGCCTTAGGTAGGAAATTTTCTAAAAATGAGTGCATCATAGAAACAACCTCATCTGAACCTTTCTTGGCAATTGTCTGATCATAAGTAAAAAAAAAGATTCACCAGTAGATAAAATATGAACATTGAACATGTAAAATGAGGACGGTAGTAAACATCATTTGTAGGGGGAACCTGGGATACTTGGCCCAATTTTCATTGGGTTCCATTTATTCATTTAAATTTACAATTTTAAAGGTTATAAAAACTGACTAAAGGCTTTAATGTAGTCTCATACATTTGGTACACCCTACTATTATCTTTTTATACTATAATTTCAGGTTTTAGAATAGTAGAATAGTTATTTGTGCAACTAGTGCGCAAAGTGACAGTTTGCTGCACCGAAAGAAACGTTTACGCCCGAGCCGTAGGCGAGGGCAGAATGGTTTCTTGAGTGCAGCAGAGGAACTTTGCGCACGTATTTCACATTAAGTTTTTCCTACAGTTACCATTGAATATGAAAAGTGGGTAATTATGGGTAAAATTGCCTGAAATGCATCAAATGTTTTTCTGTGTAATTTTATTATTGATAAAAACCTTAATCCTAAAATCCTAAAGTCCTCGTTGTCCTTGGTTATAATATAATGAATAATAATTAGCTCGTTGTGCTTCGTTGCACCTCTGCTCACTATAGCAGCCACAGCAGTCACTGTTACCAACTTCATTTTGATTTTGCTGCACTGTTGCTCCATATAACCTACTAAGTATTTTGCGTTGCCATGTTGCAAATCTGGAGTGCAGAAAAATTTTTCCCGCACTAGAGCGGAAAAGTGATTCTTTGCGTTCTGTAAACAGTGCAGCAATGGCCACTTTTCAACGTAACTGTAGGAAAAAAGATTTTCTAAACTGTTGCAAAAGAGTCAATAATCCCAGAACTTAGGATTCAATCTGCTCAGAGCCAATTGTGGAAATGTCTTCAATTTCAGGCCACTTGAAACGACTCCCCTCAATCCTTTCTGCAAACTTCACTGTTGCGTCCTCAGACTTTACCTCAAGCACTAACCCAACAAAATACTTAATGCTTCATTTTCCAAAAAAAATTACAACAATCCAATCATTAACTTTTGGTAAAAAAGAATTAAGACTATTATCTTCATTTAAATCCATATCTGATTCACTTTTCTCCATTTCAGACTCTAACTCAGCCAGTAGCTCTTGACTTGTGTCACTTTCACTCTCAGGTTTCTTGCTTTTTTATTAGGCCTGTTGAGTTTGATCTTTTCTTTGAATAACGCCTTCTTTGCTCTTTCTTCCTTCTTCTGTTTTTTCTCCTCACGTTCTCTATGCTTCATTTCAATTTCACATTTGTTTGGCGTGTCCGTTGCTATCATCGTTTTCCCCTTCTTTCTGCCTTTTTTAACGTCTTTCCTTGGCCCTGCCTTTGGATAAGGCAATAAAGTTTCAGGACTAACACAAAAACTCTGAGAAGTTGAGGGAATTGACCCAATGTCACAAAAACTTCCAGAAGTTGTAGGCATCAACCCAACATCAGCTGCAGGATGCAATGTGGATGACTGTTCATGCAATACTGGTAATGTAGTAGGTTGTACAATTTCAGAGGCGTCAGGTACTGTTTCGCAATTTGGGTTTGGATGGTTGGTTATAGCTGAACATAAAAAGTCAACATCAGTAAATCTATTCTCATTGAAAGGCCTAATCCCCGCAGCTTCAAAACCACTCATTATGTTTCTAGGTGTAAAAGACTGAGGGAATGCTCTCCCAACAAGACCAGCAATGTCATAAATCGATAGTGGTGTGCCCGGTTTCTCTATTGTTAGTCTGTTTGTCAAGTAAGTGTTGTAGCATCCTTTAACCCTTTCACTACTGCATTTCTGCTGCTAGTAAAAAAAAATTTTTTACCACTTATATTGGCAGTTTATGGTTTATTCAGTATGTTGAGCCATAATTTACTGAAAAATATATCAAGAATAAAAAAATATAGCATGTCCACTGTGATGGACAAAGGGAGTCAACGGGTGCTTCTATTGAACTAATGAAAAAGGATTAAAAGGCTCTACAATACAATACTTACATGAATATAATGATGCAAATATAGTTTCAATCTATGCAATAATTCATAAATATTAATTTTTATGACATTTTTCCCATAATATATACTAAAATAGTACAAAATAGGAATAATAATAAGAAAAACGTGGATGAAATAGTATTCAATCATTTATTCTACAATTATATAGAAGTATGTTCAAATAATAATAAAAAATATACTCATTCTAAAAATAAAAAGATGAATTTACATGATGTAAATAAAACAATCAAGTCAAAATATATAAGTAAACATGTAAGTAAAACATATACGGTAAGTCAAATCTATGAAAATTACCTATCTCTACCTGTGAAATTGTTTGAGACAATTCCTCCCTGGCACAAAACATAGATGAACCTTGCATTTTTCACAAAATACATGGGTTCTTTTTGAACAACCAGGATTCTTACATCTTGTTGCTTCTTTTTTTTCGTCATACTCAGGTTGATGATCAACCAGATCTTTTTGGACTTCATTGATAGGCCTAAGTTCCATGATTCTCTTAGGCCTACTTGCAATAGGCATTACATCATCATCCTCCTCCTCCTCCTCAATATTTTTAGGGCGTCCTCTCTTCCTCCCTGATCCTACGGGGTTATCCATTTTTATGAGAGCCTCTCCCAACCTCAATTTAAAATCTAGAAGATCTAGAAATTTCTCTTTCCTCTCTTCCTTCTTCAACTTATATTCTAGCCATGAGTTCACACAAGCCATATCAATAGCATGAAAAAATAATCGCAGAGTCCACTTACGGCTCTTGATAAAAATTCTATAGAGTGCAATCAGCTGATCTACCTTGTCAACACCTCCCATACCATAATTATATTTTTTATAGAAAAGAAGAATAAACTGAAATATCCAGAGGCTGTAATTTATGAGAGCAATGAGGAGGGAAAGTCAACATGACAATCCCATTTTCTCTGGCAAAGTCAATTGCAGGAAGCGAAATATGAGTCTCGTGATTGTCAATGAGCAGTAGAACTTTTTTTTCTTTTGAACATCTAGTAAATTTGACAAAATGTCTCAAATTGTTTGGACGTTATATCAATGTTCCCCTTTGTTGTCTGGCGTTGTGTGGTGGAGGGGGCAATTGAAGGGTGACACCCAGCATAATTGCGCCAGTTGCCGACTACCAGCCAATCCAACAGCTCACCTTCTCGTAATGTCGATTTTTGCAAAGTGATTTATTGTGATTTATTCCAAGTGTTGTCTCGTATCATGATCTGGACCCGGGATCCTGGAAGCAAGGAGGATTTGGACATGAAGGTAGGCCTATGTTATTGTGCACTTAGGCACTTTAAATTGTTCAACTTGCTACCCGACGCCAGACAACCCCAAAATGTTCTCGATGTAATTGATGCAGTCCACAAATCAGAGTGCTGTTTGAGCCAGCCTCTGTCGAATAAACACAAATAAAATGCAAAATTTTCTTCTGTCATCCATCCGGAAATATAGGCTGCACCATTTGAGCCAGGAGGTGCACCAAATAAAAATGCAGGATTCATTTTGTGTCTAGGAAAGATGGTGGGATACTATTACCCAAGGCATTGATAGCATTCAACACAGTGACTGTTTGCCCTCTTTCTGCAGATGTTACTAAGCCTACAACTTGTTTCAATTTTTTGGGGGCAATAATTTTTGGGCATCTTTGTACTGTAGTAACCCCAGTTTCGTCTGCATTCCATATTGACTCTGGGCCAAATTTTTCCCTATTCAAAACTTCCCTCAGGTTCTGGTAGAAAGCGGAGACATTGTGCTTATTGAAGCTCATTGACCGGCCTAAGCTTGTAGCTTCTGGTTTTTTCAATGACAACTCAGGGTGTCTTTCCATGAATCCCTGCCTCCAAAAATAGCCTGCTTGCTTCTCTTTATTCCAGCTTACAGGATATTTTTTATTATTCTTTACAGCTAAGTCATAGGCAAGTTTCGAAATCATTTCAGTTGTCAATCCATGGTTCATCCGAGCCATTGTCTCTAAATACTTGGCTAATTCAATTTCCTCCTCTTCTGAAAATATTTGATTGTGCCTATATGAGGGTTGAAAATCGGTGGTTTCATTGTTTTGAATTTTTCGCACATATCTACGCAGTGTGTTACGAGATAGGCCAAACTCTTTAGCTACAGAGTGTAGAGCTGAACCATTTAATACCCTTTCTACTGCTCTTTTCATTAAGCCAGCGGGGATTTGGTCTCTAGCTTTTGCTCCTTCCTTTCTCTGGTATTTTTGAGGCATCTGCAAAAAAAAATACTTAGAACCCAGGCAATAGAATATGTACTGGTTGGGTCAAGTATCCCTAACTTTCCTGGGTCAAATATCTCCAACTGTTCCATCCTCACTTAACCTCAAATTTTACTCATTTGATACTGATCTAGAAACTGTTAAATAACATAATTTTGTAGCTCAAGAAATACTAAGTCAATATAAATCACAGAAAATAACTTACCTTGAAGTGTCTTCTGTTGATACAAATTAATAGTTGTATGAACTCAAACTTTTACGTCTCCGTCACTGAAACTAATTCACGTTTATACTGCATAAGCAACAGCACATATCAGAATTGTTGTTCCCTCCAATTTGTCACATAACCTAAAACCAAGCAGTGATGCCATTGCCAACCCTCTAAAATTTCCCTCATATGGGAAAATTCGCTTTGGTCAAGTATCCTTATGGGTCAAGTATCCCAGGTCCCCCCTAGGCACGAACGTTAATATCCATGGACTATGTTTGTTTTTTGCCTTTCTAGCACTTGTAAAAGTTACTTCTGATAGTCAAGAACAGAATGGCAGGAATATCTCATATTTGAAAAAAATGTGACTTTGTCTGTTTTTTCCCTGTACCCTTCAAATATTAAAAATCCTTTTTGATTTTCAAGCATTACTGAACATTCAGACTTCATAGAGGTTCTGTTATGAACTTATGATCATGATTGCGCCAAGGAAGGAACGTTTAATTAGAACATTAGAGTGACAGCTACATCGTTGCTGCTGCTGTTGCAGCAGTATTGCTGCTAGCTACAGAGCTGTGGGTGGGCATTTTGTCAACCACTACTCCATTCTATTATTTTACTCTTTGTTCCAGCTTTCTTCAATGTGATATTTGGTTGAAGAAAATATATAATAAAAAATACAAGAACTTCGAATTTTGCAAGAGCAAAATTGACTCTTAAATGCTAAAACGGGACAAATAAGCGTCCCGAGAGGTTTGGTGGGGCAAAGGGACAAGTCTCCAGAAAATGGGACTGTCCCGTTTAAAACGGGACGTCTGGTCACCCTAGTCGTAGCTTGAACATGAGCAGGTCCAACGCAGACAACAATATGATCAACGCTGAAGGTCTTTCCAGGGTTCAGACTCATCCATGAATCAACTGAAGCATTATAAGAAGTCTATAGAGTACTACATTCAAAGGTTGCAGTTTATATATTTGTTGTATGAGGTGGAAAGGTGAATATGGACACCTTTACTCTTTGCAAGATCAATCACATTAGCATAAAAATGACTTTCAAGTCAGTAACGTTATCAAATCAGTTATCTACAGTAACGAAAGGTTGTTTAGGGTGCTCCCACTCTTGTCAATAAAATTTCTCATGACTTCTAAAAATAAATCAGAGGTCATCCATCCTATCTTTGTTGCCGGGCCATTGGTTCCTGGTGGAGCTCCATGGATAATATGAGTTTCAAAGTTCACACGAGGGAGCACCATTACTGGAGGTAAAGCCATCCCTGAAGCACCCTGAAACAATGCAACATACTGTAACTAGAGTTCCTTTTAGTTCCCGCCTCTGCGGCTTTTGCTGCTGCCGCCCCTGCTGCCAAAATCCTCCACTGCCGCACTGGAGGATCAGGCATAATGTCGAGTATTGGGCTCAACTGCCAAATCCGTTCCATCGATTTCTCAAGGCTTTTATAGTCTGGTATATCTGATTAGTCACGCTTGCACACTGCCTACAGCCTTTTTCAGCAATAATCATTCGTGGATTTTGTACAGTAGTGCCTGGGAATGCATGAAGCACATTTTAATCCACCGGGAAGTGGTTTTTAAACTCATGAATAATATGCAGAGGAGTTGTTTCAAATGGTCATTATTCCAACGGGAGTTGGAATACTAGCACCTAGTACTGTAGTGCTTCTACCGACAACACGATGTGTACTGTGCAGGCCTGCAGTTCAAACAATGCTGTATGTGTTTATATGATCTTCAATAAATTTAATTTTACTAAAATGTTTTGCATTCCCTGATCTTTGCTTCCCTCTTGCATCTTTAGGTGACTTCCCAAAAGCTAGGAGATTACAAATCCTTCTTACATGTTCTGTAGTAATGCCATGGACTTTAACAAAAGCGGTTTTACATACCTTTCTGCGCCCTGATTGTAATGATAGTGTATAAATACAGCCAACACCTTTTGTCTTTTTTAGACTTTCTCAAGTCTATTTCATCAACAGTCACATCCGGGTTTAATCATGTTCTTCTTCTTGCTATTGGTCGAATGGAAATCAATCTTTGCAGATTTGCATCTTGCTCATTTTTTGTGTCGTAGCTTATGAAGTTGGTGTACAAATCCATTGTTTCATTCTGAAACATTGTTTCATGGTCAGTGAATTTTTGACTACATCTGAAACAATAAAGAAAAATGGAAACGAAATATCAGAACATAACTTGTTTAAAATATTTCAAATTTGGTCACCAAGTCTATTACTTGGGTTTTTTTGCATTGTGCAGGATGAGCAAGAATGATACCGTCATGTTGATAGATACTTTAATCCAAGATTAAGTTAGTTATTACGTTAAGCGACTCATCCCTCAGCACAAGCATTATGCTTGACAGACATTACTTCTTGTAAATTATTTTCAAGCAAAAAAAATCATGTTCTCCAGGTGTGTAGGACAGGGCTAAGATGTGTGCTATGGTAGGACCAAGAGTGTTGATCACACAAGACGTTGATGATCCATTCTCATTTGTGGGTTGATCCAAGATAACCTGTAGATATGAACGAATATGAATTTATATATTTCACCTCCTCATTATCATCTAGTTCAAAGGAATATATAGTTATTTCCACTTTCAAAAAAAAAAATACAAGCTAAGTGATAGTTTAAAGTAAACTATAACCACACCTTCAATAGCCAAAACTGTCTGGATTGGCAATGAGAAATAGCCTATTAAATTTTTTATAAACTGGTTGGCTCGGATCTGATAGCTGGTTAATGAGTTCTCAGGTCACTCCTAAACAAGTTCAGAGGTAGATAGATCGATAGAAGAGGTAGATAGAGGTGAAGAGAGATAGATAATTGTCTTAATTTTTCAAGCATTATGCTTGACAGACATTACTTCTTGTAAATTATTTTCAAGCAAAAAAATTCATGTTCTCCAGGTGTGTAGGACAGGGCTAAGATGTGTGCTATGGTAGGACCAACAGTGTTGATCACACAAGACGTTGATGATCCATTCTCATTTGTGGGTTGATCCAAGATAACCTGTAGATATGAACGAATATGAATTATATATTTCACCTCCTCATTATCATCTAGTTCAAAGGAATATATAGTTATTTCCACTTTCAAAAAAAAAATACAAGCTAAGTGATCGTTTAAAGTAAACTATAACCACACCTTCAATAGCCAAAACTGTCTGGATTGGCAATGAGAAATAGCCTATTAAATTTTTTATAAACTGGTTGGCTCGGATCTGATAGCTGGTTAATGAGTTCTCAGGTCATTAGCTCCTAAACAAGTTCAGAGGTAGATAGATCGATAGAAGAGGTAGATAGAGGTGAAGAGAGATAGATAATTGTCTTAATTTTTCAAGCATTATGCTTGACAGACATTACTTCTTGTAAATTATTTTCAAGCAAAAAAATTCATGTTCTCCAGGTGTGTAGGACAGGGCTAAGATGTGTGCTATGGTAGGACCAACAGTGTTGATCACACAAGACGTTGATGATCCATTCTCATTTGTGGGTTGATCCAAGATAACCTGTAGATATGAACGAATATGAATTTATATATTTCACCTCCTCATTATCATCTAGTTCAAAGGAATATATAGTTATTTCCACTTTCAAAAAAAAAAATACAAGCTAAGTGATAGTTTAAAGTAAACTATAACCACACCTTCAATAGCCAAAACTGTCTGGATTGGCAATGAGAAATAGCCTATTAAATTTTTTATAAACTGGTTGGCTCGGATCTGATAGCTGGTTAATGAGTTCTCAGGTCATTAGCTCCTAAACAAGTTCAGAGGTAGATAGATCGATAGAAGAGGTAGATAGAGGTGAAGAGAGATAGATAATTGTCTTAATTTTTCAAGCATTATGCTTGACAGACATTACTTCTTGTAAATTATTTTCAAGCAAAAAAAATCATGTTCTCCAGGTGTGTAGGACAGGGCTAAGATGTGTGCTATGGTAGGACCAACAGTGTTGATCACACAAGACGTTGATGATCCATTCTCATTTGTGGGTTGATCCAAGATAACCTGTAGATATGAACGAATATGAATTTATATATTTCACCTCCTCATTATCATCTAGTTCAAAGGAATATATAGTTATTTCCACTTTCAAAAAAAAAATACAAGCTAAGTGATAGTTTAAAGTAAACTATAACCACACCTCCAATAGCCAAAACTGTCTGGATTGGCAATGAGAAATAGCCTATTAAATTTTTTATAAACTGGTTGGCTCGGATCTGATAGCTGGTTAATGAGTTCTCAGGTCACTCCTAAACAAGTTCAGAGGTAGATAGATCGATAGAAGAGGTAGATAGAGGTGAAGAGAGATAGATAATTGTCTTAATTTTTCACTCTACATACAACATAAGTGATGTGGGCGAAGTTGAGGCATAAGAGCACCCTCTTCCACTTGACCCACAGTATTAAAAAATAACAATTTGTTTACAATGCAAAAAAATATGAAATTAGTTGACCGAAGGTAGTGAGGTCTATGTTTTAACTCGGATTTTCCTTTGTCTGTCTGTACCAATGTAACGCGATTATGGCTAAACGTGTTGATAGAATTCTATGAGATTTGGCAGGAATATTCATTTTTCAACTGCGCATCGATGTATACACAAGGTTTTTTGAAATTTTGCATTTTAAGGATAATATGAAAAGAAAAGGAATTCCTTCATACTCTGAATATATCATCTACTTTGAAGATAGGATTAATCATAACAGCCTTAATCAGCAAAAGCATTAACACGTAGACTGTCAAGCACTATCTTGAGACACTTTCATCCAGGCAATCATATGTATTTTACTGTTTTGAACTCATATTTGCTTACATTCAGCTTCCAATAAATGTTAATTTTAATAAAAATTAAAAAAATGTGTGACTCACCTTTGGTACACATGGCCTGATGGAATGATTCTTACAGTTTTGGGCCGCGTGTACCAAAAATGAGTCAACACTTCAAATGTCATATGTTTGAACTCTAACTGTTACTATGACTAAATATTTCCAAAATACATAGAAAATCATATACATGAGATCCAGGAAGATAATAAGGGGAATTTCTTTTTCCAAACTTATTCCAAAAATTCATAAGGTAAAAAATACAAAAACACCATCTTTTTATAGCATCTCTTGCAGCGCCCTCGATTGGTCTTGATAAGGTTGTGATGGGTTTCAGGAATTGGTTGAGGTGGAGTGAATGTGGCATTTCCAGGAACCGTATTTTTTTCATTACAGCTACTACATTGTCAACATGCTTTGTACTGAGCATCAATACATCTCTGCGATCTTTCCACTTCAGCACAACTATTTTTGTATCGTTTTTTTGAGCAATGATTTTCCCCCTTTCTTAGTTCTTTATCTACAACATATTTGGGATTGAACTTCCTATTCTTCCTCAGTGCTCCCACCAAATGTGTCTTATTTTGGAGCAGTGTGTCGGCTAATTTTACACTAGTGTACCAGTTGTCTACATAAATCGTTCTGCCATTAATCAAGTAAGGATTACACAATTCCAGTACTACTTTGGAGGAGACATTTGTTCCTGGAGTTGCTTCTTTACCGGCATATATTTTATATGCAACAGTGAAGCAATCCTTTATGCACAGCTTGAAAACTTTTATTCCATATGGATGAGCTTTCTGCTTATTGTACTGACGAAATACAATACGTCCTCTAAAAGGAACCATACTCTCATCGATGCTAATAGACTCCTCAGGGATCATTACATTACGAAAATTTTCTTTCATTGCATCAATGAGCCCGAGAATTTTATGGAGTCTTATCACCTACAGGGGTCTCATTATTATTATTACAATGAAAATTGGAAAGTAAAAGCTCAAATCTATTTCTAGACATGAACTGTGGGAGAACAGATGAAAATTTGCTATTTTTTCTCCAATAGTGAGGTATTGTTGGCATAACATTCAAACTCATGAACATAACTACACCTAAAAACATTTCATCTCATACCTGTCAGTCTTTACCCATTTCTTGATCCTACATGAACACTTTTTTCCAGCATGAGCAAGATCATGAGCAGCTCTACATTCATTACCATCTGATTTGTTTCCACTACCAATAAATCAATAATTCCCTCATTGACAATAAGTTCAACAAAATCGACTGGATCACAGTTCATCATAGTATCAGTGATGTCGCTATTTATTCCTACTTCTTCATTGTTGAAATTGTAGTCGAAATTAGTTAGCTGGTTTGACTCACCAACAACATCCCATGTATACCTCTCTTGTCCTCTGGCATTCGGTTCAACTGCATCTACTTCAACTTCTTGTTCAGGATATTGTTCACCAATGTCGATAAATTGTTCACCTTGCACTTGCACATTATCTTCTTCAACAACCATGTCAGCATTATCTGAATCACCATCTGCACTATCAGGTTCATAAGCCGGATCATTGTCACTGTTATAGTCAAACTCTAAATCAAAATCTTCAATATCACTATCGTTCAATGCTCTATATAAATCATCATTGGATATGAAATAGTTATCCATTTTTTGTTATTTATCACTGTAAACTAATAGCAGATCATACAAGCAAAACAGTACTGAGCAGAAAATGTAAACAACTAACATAGCATGTTTCTGTTCATCAGTGTGCTTCTAGGCCAGCGCCTTTCAAATACTGTATTTGTGATGAATCTACAATTGTTTATAAGAAACTATTTTCAATGACTAAATAATCATTCCACTACTATATAATCATGTGAAATATATTAGACAATTAAAGCAAATATTTTGGAGAATCAATAATTTGTAGCTCAGCAAAAATTTGCATTTTTCATTGTTTTGCTCACACGCTCATATCTTGAGAAAAATGCATTCAACTGACATGACTAACTATTCAGAAATGAAGCTTGATAAATTCTCTAGAATATTTGTTTTGTGGTGATTTGTAATATCTCCAACAGTTTTCGAGATATACGCTCTTAAAAGTGTAAAATTGTTAAAATAACAGCTTTTAATCCTATTTTTTGATGTATCGTAAAGCATTGTTGGGGAGTTGTAGGCCTCCCCAATTTTTTTGAAAAAAGTACTGTGTGTGATCCCATTTGCCCCATGGAACCGGGGCAATTGGAATCTCAGCCGTTACTTTTCCTATTATTCAATGCAAAGCTATACAGAGGCAATTGGAGTATAGCTTTTTAAATTCCCTTTCCTTTCATTTTTTCTCTATCTTGAATACTTTTTGAGTTATGAACTTTTTCAAATGTCGTGACATGACCTTCAGAAATCTTGCTAATAGAGAAAATAGCTAAAATATAAATTTAAATGAATAAAAGTGTTGTATTCACATACCTGTGTTGAAATTGAGTTGATTCTTCCTCTTGATAGTATAATATTGTCTCTATATTGATAGTATTGAAAAAAATATTGTCCGTAGGGCCTATTTACTTTAGGAAATAACACTAACGCTATACACTATATACACTAACGCTGCTTTCTCTCTTCTTTATTCAGCCTATTGTATGTTGTAAGATGCAAAGGAAATCTTGAATCTTATCTCCTCTCTGCGACCCAGAATGGGAACAGAAAGGCGTAGCCTACTATTACATCTTGAATTTGAAATTTTGAAATATCCTCCTGCTCAGGCCAAACAAAAACACTCCCCTCACCACTTCTTTCTCGCGCATTTCACAATCGGCTCTTCGTCACCATCAACAGTTTCAAATTCTAATATTTTCCCTACAAAATGTTTTTTTTTTTGTATTGGTTGTGCATGCAACCAAGACCCAGTCACCTACTCTGTATTTATCATCATCAAAAACCTCTTCTGTCTCCTCATTTTCCTCTTCAATCATATCTAGGCTTAGATTTTCCAAATCATCATTGTCACTGTCTGATATTTCATCAATTTCTAAACTTTCATTACTATCTTTGTCATCATCATCATCTTCATAAACTTTTTTTACTTTCTTCTTGTTAAGACTTTTCAATGAATTCATTTTCTTTCCAGACTTCTTCTCAGGCTGAACTTTCATCTTTTTTTCTGGTTTTCATTTTCTTCTAGAATGCGATTAGACTCAGTTGCCGTTACAACTTCTGCACCTGGCACAACTTTTCTCTTTGATACTTTTTTGGAATCGGAGTTTGTTTTATTGTAGCTAAGAGCACTTCCTCAAATGAGTTAGGCCTACGTTTTTCGTCATTTTCTCTCTCTGCTGTTGAATCTGTTCTCTCTTCACCTGTAGGCCTACTGCTACATGAAGCAGGTTGTGGTTCACTGATAGGTAGCTCTGTAGGTAGATCAGTAGCTGAAGAAGGTCCTGGTTCATTTCTGTTCTCGTACCGCTGGAGTGCCTCTGGGTCGAATTTAGTTTTCTCCACGGCATACTTGTTCAACGGGTGAATACCTCCCTTTTTGAAACCCTGTTTTATTAGGGTTGCATCAGTCTCACTCCACACTGAACCTACCAGTTTCGAAAAATCTTTTTTTGGAATTTTCACACCAACGTGTTTTCGTTGATAAGCTGTCAACTTCTGATCCCACCTCACCTTCAAACTCTTGTATACCGAGATGTCCAGCGGTTGTAGAAGGTGGCTGGAGTGAGCTGGAAGTTTCAGAATAGTCACATCATTTTCTAATGCAGCTTTTATCATTTCGGGACTTAGATGGGTGGAATGACCGTCGAAAATTAGGAGGACTGGCCTTTCAGGAACACAATGTCTCAAAAACGTTTTTTTGAAGTAGTTCAAGAAAATGTCCGACTGCATCCACCCATTAGGGGATTGAAACACAATGAGTGGGGGCAACTTCCCCCCATCTGCATTCGCCCCAAAGAGAACAGTTGTGTTTTCACGTCCGGGCCCACTCACTACTCTGGAGGACGGACTGTTTTTTTGTCCAACGACTTTGGTTTTTGAAGGATCGAGACAAAAACTTGTCTCGTCAATGTTGTAAATTTGGGATGGTTTCATTGACAGATCTAATTCATTGATTGTTCTTTCGAGAAGTTCAAAGTAACTGTAAATTATGAAAGGGTCGGTTGCTTTTTTTCTTGCGTATTCAAGAGACTGCGGTTTTTTCAAAGACAAATTATTTCTTTTTTGAATTGTATGAACTAATCTTCTCCCGGGTACCCATCTTTGAAAGGTGTCTTAATCTCATTTTCCTTCACATACTCAGCAATAACTTCTATCACTTCTTTCCGAGATAGCCCCCAGCCCCACTTCTCCATTGCCTTTAAACCATTCGATAATTCTCTTTCTTCATCAGGGGAGAAAACAGTAGGCCTTCCAGCTCCTTGTCCTACTCTCCTGGTCCCCTTCTTAGCATGCATTAGCGTGCTGTATGGTATATTGTACTTTTTAGATTCCAATTACCCCAACAGCCGTGATCCCAATTGCCCCATGATGCAATTTTCACGGGGTAATTGTGATCACGGCTATAACTTTTTTCTGAACGTTTCTAGAGAAATTTCGACTCCATTTTTGAATTCTACGCCCGAAAAAACCTTGAAAAGCATTCCACTTTCACATCTTGCACAGCTGGTATTCAACCTGTAAATATATAAAAAATTATGAGTCCACTCGCTCCCAGAGTGGAAATGTAGAGAAAACAAAAACTAAAAAAATCAATGCGATTGACAATTTTTAAATCAGTTTTTAATGTGTCAATCGATAGAAAACAAAGTAGTATAATAATCAATATAATTTAAATTTTTTCAACCCAAAATAAAAATAAAAAAACCTGAGATCCCAATAGCCCCAAGATCCCAATTGTTTTTTTGAACCACCCCCACACCCTTATCACAGTGGGTAGGGGTGGGGACTTTTGATATGTTTACCTCCTCACTACCCTAAACAGAACTGCGGGGTCAAAAATTGTCTTCCAAACTTTTCCCTCTATAACACTTCGTTGACTGGGCTATTATTAATCTGCTATAAAACTAATTTTTGTCAAAAAATGGACATGTGGGTTTTCTGAAATTCACAGTTCATACTGAGGTTTGGACTTCCCAACCAACTTAATACTGTTCAGTGTAAAAAGACTAAGATAATCTGTAATAATATTATTTTATTGACTTTTATTTCTAATAATACACAAAGTGGAACAAAAAATAAGCATTGAAACTGATTCATTTTGATGATTTTTTACCAACATACCCCAATTGAGAGTTTCATTTTGATTTTTGAAAGAGCTCTTTGCAGTTTCTCTCCAATCGTGAGTAGTCCCATCAACTCCTAACATTTTCACCAAGCCGTCATGGGAAAAAACTTTATGATATTCTGCTGGCTCAACAATTTATTTTTCTTAAATCTTTTCCAATATGACCAAGAACTTGATCTGCTGGAAGAAACTAGTGTCCAGTGACAGGAAATACTATTTCCTTTGAGGTTACATTACTTGGTGCATTCTAGATCAACCAAGTTCCACACATTGCCACAACATTGATATTCTTGTTTTGACCAGCACAACCAGAAAAGTACAAACCAGAACCTAGACTGGGCTCCTTCCCCTCCAAATGACTGTCATAACCTCTTTTATACAACTTTTCCCTCCAAATATTAGAATAAGACTTTTTTGTCATGTATTGTTCAAATTTAATAAATATGCTATTTATTTTATTTAAATTTCCATTTGGCTTTTTGTTTATTGTTGTATTGAAATCCTGTAAATGATATCATTATGTAAAATTTGTGTTAATGTAATTGGTACAATTCTTAATTGTTTTAATTGAATTCTTAAATTGGATTCATTTAATAAAATCACCAATTATTTTATCTTTTAAAATGTTTTATTGTAAAATGTTAGTATTTGAAACTTTATATTGAATAACTTTCTTGGGTTAGCAGCTTAACTACAAACATTTTGAACTATCAATAATATCGACAAATGAACTTTTGACTATCGTTATTTCTCTATTTGATTACCTTTTCAAAAAGTAAAATTATAGTTTTAAAATTAAGTTGTCTTTGTACACTATCTTTTTCCATATAAAATCGTGAATGGAATCTTCTTATGTCCTGGGTTGGCAACAACTCGCTCACAAAAGTCTCTCCAGAGTGATTGCAGGTGGGAAATGATGGGAAGCCACCCTTTGCAGCATACCTGAAATAAAATAAAAAAATAGTTATCTGATCTTATCAAGGTTTACACATCTATTTTCTTGTTTGACAGATTCCAGTCTTGCTTGAGAACTACAACTCTATTGGATAAGTTACCTTGTAAGTTCTTGATATTAGCTACATATTCAAAGTTTATGGAAACACTAGGCCTACCTACATTACAAATTAGAGAAATCTGTATGATTGAATACGTTTGGTTGTATGATTGTCCTGCACCCACCATCTCCTGTTGGGCTGCATTAGGTTTGTTGAAAATGCTTACTGTGGTTGTTAGGTGTGTTGTGTTGTGTGGTCCTGTGGTGTGTTGCTCAGGTATGAATGGATTTTGAGTGAGGGGAAGGGTCACTTGGCCGTTTCCCTTCCACATGCATTGGGGCTCGAATGGGTTTCAAGAGGCTCCTTGGGTTCTTCTCGTCCTTCCCCACATCACTCCACTAAACCACTAAACAACCTTTCTCAAGAATGGACATTCATATTATGTTCAAACTTTACTTTTTCATTTTAATAAACATTTATATATAGTATTGAAAACGGGAAAGCGACTAGGTGCGACCCCGACTACTTGTCCCCTTTTCAAACAAACCAAGTTGATGTGAGCCATCCCCGTCTACTTGTCTCCTTTCTAAGGAGGTGACAACTAGTTAGGGGGGAACACCCTGACGCGAGGGTGTGAGGTGTCAAGTTGTCGTTCACTGTCATGACTAGTTGGCACCTCCGGTCCAGTAGGTGAAGTAGTCGGGGTGACAACTTGATGGCAATGGTATATTTCTATGGGGGTACAAGTAGTCGTCTACGGTTACGACAACCTATCACCTCGAATCCACTCCACCACATCTCTCTTGTTGGCATCTCTTCTGCATCAAAACTAACTAAGAGCTCAACAAATGCCAGTAGCTCTCTTATTGTTGTGACTCTAATTATCATTTCCGGATAATGTTTGGATAGCATCCCTATAAACTCTTCTTCTGAAATGTTATCCCCAAGACTCTGAGCCATTGCCTGCATTTTCAACATGTACTGGACTCTACTTTCACCTCCGACTCCAGTATACTTGCCCTCAAATAATTTCTTTTTAATTGAGTTTCTCACACTAGCATTCCAAAATATGGCTTTGAAACTGGCTTCCAGTTCATCCCAACCGCAAATGCCTTCTGCACAGCCACTCCACCAATTTTCTGCCTGACCGGCAAAACAGCCTGACAACTCCTCTTTTACATTATCCCAATCATCTACATCTAATCTTTGGTCTTTGATAAATTTTCTCAACTTCTTTAGTGATTCTAATGGATTTTTTCGCAACCACTGTTTTTCGGTCTATTTATTTGGCCGTTATTGATCATAAATATCTGCTCAGTTCCCTTTTTCTTTCTGCACTTTCAAATTTCTTCGTACACTCTCCTTCTAATTCTTCCATCATCTTTCTTACTACCGACACTTCACCCTCTATTCTATTTGTATCTGATTTCATTTCATTTCTTATATCCATATCACGTTGACTGACTCTCTCTTCTATTAACTCTTCCATTTGTTCATTCATCTTCTTATTAGAATCTCGCAATTCTTCCACTGCCTTGTCTAACAGTTCACCCATTCTCTTCTCACCCTCTTTTGATTTCTTCCCTAACTCTCTCACTTGAATACTTAATCTCTCGTCTACTTCAGCTATTTTCTTGTCCACTCTCTCATCTACTCTATTTTCTAGGCGTGTCAACCATCCTTCCATCCTCTTATCCAATTGACTCGCTATTCTCAAATCAATGTTGCCTATTTTCTCCTCTATATCCTCAAATCTCTTGTCCATTTGCTTTTTTATACCCCCTATTTCCTTTTTCATATCCCCTATTTCCTCTTTCACACCCCCTATTTTCTCTTCCATTTTCTCTTGCATTTTCTGCAGTTCGGCTAATACTACTGCAAGGTCTGTGTCCCCCTTCATTACTGTTCCTTTTTCCTTTCCTTGTTGAATATTTCTTGTGGGATCCTCATTCATATCTTCGGTTCCCTCTATATTACTGTCATTAGCATTACCTCCACTCGTCTCAGTAGTCATAGTGAAACCAGATAATGGCTCACTATCACTATCTTCCTCTCCTCTTTCCCGCCTTTCTCCATTCTCTATTTCTGTAGTTTTACATTTTGTTTGACTACGTGTTTTACCTAGCATACTACCATCCATTTTAATACGCTTTTCCAACTGTTTAATCTTCAATTAATTTATTTTTTATTTTTCTGATGACTACAGCCCTACAACCCTCTAAGCTTGAAATGCAGTTCCCTTATCCGGCTATCCTTCGTAACGACCTGAATTTTCATCAACACCATTTTAACCACCAAAATCATTGTTTTTGTTTCCATGAATTATGAAATGCCTTACTCTTATATATACAAACTAACATGCGTCTACGTTGAGGCAAAAGTCATTAACTCCAAAAACATGATTTTAGGCAATAGCCGTTTCCAGTTCACTGTCGCTGTGAGTCCCAGTTCATAATGAGATATTCAATTATGCGAGCACTATTCAATAGACTTATCATAAATATCACATTGTACTAATCTCAAACTTAATGTAGAAATCTATAAGAGTCAAATACTTACTCACTTTCAATATTAAAAGTGAAGTTGAAATCAGCACTTGGAGTTAGTGTGTTTTGCCCAACTACTTCTCATCAACAAAATGCACTAAATGATAATAATTTTTAGGGTAGTTGTACCTCTTCATTTTCGGATTCACTAAGAACACCAGGTTCAGGATTGATATTCCTGACTCGTTTCGAACAGGGTAGACACTCATACCACTTGTGAAATTCGCTTGGGATGACACCTGTTCGACAAAGTTTATTAAGGTCGTTGTATTTTTCAACTGAGATTGGCAAGTAATTGGTAGATATACGCATTCTTCAACTCTGGTAATACTAGCTTTTTGTCGCTTCGCCCAGTCACCCTCAATTTAGAATATGGCCCAGAAAACCCATATCTGAAAAAGACTATCTCTGGATTTGCCTTCTCAAACCGGAAGCACTTTATCTTGAGCCAGTTTACTACATTGCCATTTGTGTCTTTTCTTCTATTTTTCATAATTGATTTTGTCAAGGCAGTAAGATCAACGAAATCTTTGTAGGTCATAATGTTTACATCATAGGGTTTAGCATACTTTCTGTTCCTTTGTGACCTAGCACGGCGAAAAATATTGACCCAGTCATGCATAGTATACACGGCTGAATGCCCAGATTCTAAGAATTTTTGTTCAATGACATCAATTTGTGTCGACTGAACAGTGAACAAAAGGATAGCAACCATATTTTGGTTGCGGTTCTGTCCTCCACATGTATCACTAAAAAGAGATACTTGTTTCACAGTTTTTTGGCAGCCCTATCAAAAATTTGTGAATACAAGTCCCAATCTCTAGACTTCCATGTTTTCCATTAACCTCATTCCACACAAAACAATGGGCATCATTGGGCTCAGCACTTTCATAGATTGTCAAATTGAAGCAATTGAGCTTACGGCTGTAAAACATTGGTGATGCCTCAGTGGATGGGATTTGAAGAACCTTCTGTAGGTCAAAAGTTACTGATACAAAAGTGGTATCATTTGATGCCCTCACCTTATCTAATTCCTTTTCTTGGTTAGCCTCTTTTTCCCTTTCTTTGTGTGCAATATATTCATCTTCCATAGCTGTTTTAGATTCTCCACTAGCTAATGTATACTTGGTACAAAAAGAACACTGGTTGAATAGGAAGCGGGTGATTGACAGGATGTCAGTTTGATTCGTTGGAACTACTCTGACTTTCTCACTACGTGTGAAATTCGATGCCTTTCCAGATGTATAGTGATCGAAGTCGAACATAAAATGTTCATAGCTGATACCAAGTACATTGTATATGTGGCCTTCAAAAGCTTTAAGTTCTTCGTCTTTGATGTTTAAAAGACGTTTATAGACGGCAGCCAAATCCATTGGATAGTAGGTAAGATTCCTGCAAAGTAATAATAAAATATATTAGTACAGTGTGGGAATTCGAGAGAAAATCAATCTCGAAAAATCCTTTTTTTGGTTTAAAAAAGGAGAAATTGTAGTTTGTACAGAAGATTTTCTTGTAAGTGCTAAGACTGAATGCATTCTCATCATTCTTACTGCACAATTCTTTGAATAAGGAATACATTTTATGAATGGACAGGCCACTATCAAGGTATTTCCTTGAAGTACCCTTACGACAGTAATGTGATTCAGTCACTGGAAAACTTTCAATGTGATTTTTTATTCTTGCTACATCTTCCTGGGATAGCTTGTTTGAAGGAGTATGCTTCCCCCTTTTATCTACCCTAGCAAACATGTGCACACTGCTAAGTTCTTTGAATGCAGTATTCACAGGACCATTACTGATAGAAATCGTATTAAGAAAGAATTTCTGACACACCCTTGTTTTCACATCATCTTTGAGGAAAAAGTATTTTTTTGAGTCTTTACGGAGCTTATTTTCATCTTTGTATCTTCGTCGTTCTGGTGTGATAGATTCTACATTTTTCAAAATGAAGTCTTTCTTCCTTACGTACGTTTCAAGAGCCCAGTATTCTGCACAATTTTTTCTTCTTTCCTCTTCATTAAAATTATTGGAACACTTATACCGACACTTGATGTTGCATGACTCTTTTGGGGACTTAGCTGAAAAATGTTTCTCTTTCACTTGATAGTCTTGTCCAGTGTTTCTACGTTTCTTTTGAATAGAACGATCACGAATATTGGGGTCTGCTCTTGACCATCTTTTTCTGTCTCCTTTAGACTTTCGATCACCTAGAACAGAACAAATTACACAAAATATAAATAATAATGTTTGTTAAACGGAAATATTTTTATACTGAAAACATTGGTCCATATTGACTGTTGTTTCAAGTGCAAAATTATTCCATTCAGAGTTATTCTTGTACAGTTAAAAGTGAACATGGAGAAGTGATCAAGTAGTAATGAACGTAAAAAAATACTTGTATACTTCAATAAAAAAACTTATTGAAAAGTAAGCTACAATATAAAATTTGCTAAATTCACAAATCAGTTTTTCAAAATGATTTATTATTGTTAGAAATATCTCTTGTCTGTACTATTTACCTTATTTTCTTCTGGTTCACTTGGATTAATACTTTCATAGGAATTCAACGAATTCTAGATTTTGGTTCACTTGTTCACTATTCTCTACTGTTTTTGAATCAATTTCTTGGTCGTGTCATTCATCTAGAAGATTTGGTTGCCTAGTGTAATCAAAATTTCACATTTCCCCTATTAATTTATTGAACTTGTTTGTTCATCTACTTTTTCAGGAATAACTGACTTATCATTTTCCCGAAGTACTTAAAATAGTCTCCATTACATGAATAATCCATCATCAAGATTAATGCTATTATGAAATTATCAAAGATATTTATATTTGAGAAACTTCCTTTGCTCATGCCTCAAATTATATTAACTTTCACTTGTGGTTCTTGTGGTTTGAAGGTAATTAATTTATACCTAATTAAACTGTTACAGGAATCATTTTTACCTGAGTTTGTTGTGTTGATTGTTTCATCCACTCCAAATTCTCTCTTGTTAGTCAAGTCCCCCAAACAAGAGCTTGATGAAATTATTTCGTCATTATTATCTCCATCATCATCTGAAATATTGTCATCTCCATCTGGTGTCCAATCAGGGTCGGCTAAGGGTTTATCTATGCACTCCTGTAACATAAATTGGGAACACATTCAATTTAACATATCACTGACTTCATAGGAAATCGAGTTATGTGATTTTAAAAGACAAAGAAAATGACATAAGATTGTCACTTACATTATTTGGAGATGGCAGCCCTTCCTCATCATTCAATTGGAGGCATTCATTCTCAATAGAAATATTGTCATCTCCATCTGGTGTCCAATCAGGGTCAGCTAAGGGATTATCTATGCACTCCTGTAACATAAATTGGGAACACATTTAATTTAACATATAACTGACTTCATGGGAAATCGAGTTATGTGATTTTTAAAAGACAAAGAAAATGACATGAGATTGACACTTACATTATTTGGAGATGGCAGCCCTTCCTCATCATTCAATTGGAGGCATTCATTCTCAATAGAAATTTCATTAGAGAGAAAACACTCAGTTCCAATAACAATGAATTGTTGTTGGACAAAGTTCTCATCTATACCATTTCCATCTGGAATATCATCATTGTTATCAGCTGGTGTCCAATCAGGGTTGGTGATGCAATTAGCAATGCTCTCCTGTAAAAAGGATTGGGAACACATTTAATTAATCCTATAACTGAACAGAAAACTTATCCACTCATAACAATTTCTATTGAATAAACAGAAAACAAGAATTAGATCTTGAATCATCAATCATTAGATCTTATCATCAATACAAATGCCGATATCCTGGAACTGAAAACAAGCAATAAGTTGTATCGGTAGGACTACATGGGCCTCCTCCTGTGCTAAAAATGGCACTCATTAGTTATGATTTAAAAATAAAAATAATAATGAAAGATGCATGAGTGATAATGAAAATAATGATGATACATACCCAGGCTGTATTGTTCGCTTCTTCTCCTTGGTCTATTAGGTTAGAACAAACTCCTATACAAGAACTCAATGGTATTTCGTCATGATTATCTCCATTTCCATTTGAAATATCATCATTGTTGTCTGCTGGTGTACAAACAGGGTTGGTGATGCAATTATCAATGCAATCCTGTAAAAAATATTGGGAACACATTTAATTCATCCTTATCTAAACAGAAAACTTATAGGCTACGTACACTGATAACATTTTTCTATTGAATGAAACAAAACAAGAATTAGATCGTTTACAAAAAGCCTACATGTAGTTATTTCCAGTTCTTGATACAATGTACAGTACAACAATATTCAGAAAATAGCAAATGAAATATAATTTAAGGATTAGAATTGTACGGTAACTAATTGTAGATAGTATTATGAACACTTGAGATTAATGGTTGTAGGCTGTGTGATCTAACCTAAAATTGATATTGGATAAACAAAAACCTACTAGTTAAAATTGTAGTCATGAAATTTGGATCCATCTGATCTCCAATATTGCAATAAATAATTGTAATAAGGATTGAGAATTGAATATAGCACTCACCATGAAAGTATTTTCTTTGGAACCATCCTCCTCTATCGAATCAAATTGAGCTGGCTTCTCATATTTATGTTTACATGAGGTCAAATGTAAAAGAAGTTCGCCTCTTGAAAAAAATCCTTTTTTGCATGACTTACAAATAATAATATTATTCGTATCCATAATTTATCTGAATTATGGTTATTATAATTAATCGAAAACGAATAGCTGTACATCCACAAAACCATACGCAAGATACAAAAGCTACACAACATAACCTCACTAAATGAGCCGAGTCGAGCTGGCAGAAGTAACCAAGTGCACTTACGTAGTTTTGCCTTTCGTTTCTTCGTCATCACCAATGAGCCAATAACTAAGTGCACTTAGTGAATTCTGCTCTTTGATGGAACTCAATAAATGTACTTAGTGAGAAATATGTTTTTATTTTTAGAAAAATAATAAGAAGAAATTGGAGTTAGTGAGTTTTGCCATATTATAGAACACGATAACATGGATATATAGATATAAAAACCTCAAAAATTTAATTTTTGGAGTTAATGACTTCTGCCTCAACGTAGACGATGAACCCTACATCTACAATACTCCTACCTCTTATTTCACTAATGCTTAACTAACAACCTATATTCCCACTGAATGAAAAATAATCTACTCCTAACCCATATTATAATTATGATATCAATAACATTACATCACCCAAGAAATTCCCACACGTTTTCTAACTCCCAGAACATCTGTTTATTGTTTGGTACAACTATAAGCGAGCAGTCATTGTTTGTTTTCTATACCTGCTAGCTCAACACTCCTCCATCGGCCGGGCAATCCTCCCTTTCACTTTCGCACCCCTTCTTCACTATCACAACAATTGACTTGTCAGTCACTTTCGCTAACTCTTGACAGCTGTCTCCTATTCTAAACCTTTACTATTAAAGTTATTCTTAGTTGCAGTGGAAAGTATCCTATATTTAAAACTTGAGAGAAAACCCCTATCAACTGCTACACTTGTATATTCCTAACTACGTATTTCTAAAATTAGCAAACAACATGCAGTCAATTCAAAAACAATTGAAGCGTTAAGTGGAAGAAGGTGTTAAGTAACAAAATCAAACTTCTGAGATATAAGCGTTCAAAGTTTTTTGTGTGAACTTTTTATTCAATCATCAGATTCTTTTGGTTTTTGGATTAGTAATAGATATTATTCATAAAATTCCTCCAGTAATTTTTTTCCAGATTATTTCGATATTTTATAAGATATTTCAAATAAATTGTACTTAACACCTTCTTCCATGAGAAAAGTTGCTGGATTTTTCTTACTAGTGAATGGAAGAATGTCAGGATGTGGAAAGGAGAACAAAATGCCGTAAAATATATTAATTTCAGTTATTATTATTATTATATACATTCAGAACATCAGATTTCTATACAAAACGAAAATGAAATGAGAATGAATTATTATTCGGTCATTAATCTGTTATAAAAGTACTTGAAATTTTCTGGAACGTATTTTAATATTTTTTTAAAATCTTCCAGTTTCTCTCTTGATACGTTGCCCTGAGATATCTTTCTTGGGATATTTATTGCTGAGTTGTCCAATTCTCTCATTTTATTGTAGAATAGGTTCACCTTTTTAAAAGGTGTATGGCTATCATAGCTCTCTTTGTACAGATAAGAGCCAATCTCTTCCACTCGAATCCATTTTACACCATCACGAAAACGAATCTTTTCATTCAATAGATCTTTTTTTGCGTCCCTGATGTTGAGCTGTTTGCACAAATTCTCGAACGAACGGAAATGCTCTTTCATATTAATTACTGTATTTTTCCTGCAGCTATCTTTGATTATCTCCCTGTATTGATCAGGGAGATAGACATTTTCATGCTTCCTCAAGTTCTTTTCGATTCTCCCAAAATCTCTGTCCGAGTCCAAGTATGTATGTCCCACTTCTGGAAATTTATGGTCGATTGTTTTGAAGTATCCTTTCAAAATCAAATATTGGTACAGATATATTGTTTGAGAATTTTTATTTTGACCCAGACAAGAGTCAGTCCATATTACCAAATGACTTTTGCTCCTTAATGTATCATCTAGCTCTATAGCTGTTAGTAGTGAACTGCATATTTCTACATTTCCTCTTCCTGCATTATCTTCACTCCAAGTACAAAATATTGCCTTATCAAAACCTTTTGCAGTGACATGAATGCCTAAGTTATAAAACCACAACTGTCTCAAGTAGAAAGCTTGTGAAGAAGTTATCTTTGGAAGAGGCATAGTTTGCTGTAAATCAAAAGTCACAAAAGCCATGTTATTGGATGCTTGAGCAAGAGATTTATCAAGTTTTTGAGCTTCAAAACCAGCCTCAGCATTTTCAATGTGCTCAGAATTGCCTTCACCACTGTCACATTTGCCGCAAGTGTCACTTTTCGGGGATGAAAATGATAAATTGAACTTTGTTACAAAAAAAACCACAGTGTATCTCAATTTTTCCTGGAACATCGGGTGGCAGTTGATCATCAAGTATATTGTCATCAATATCCTCTTGATCAGAAACTTCGTCGACCTTATCCGGAGGTAATTGAACTACATTAATGTTTCCATTCCATACATTAATTGTTTCCACATGGATGGTATTATTTCCATCTTCAAAATCTATATTATCAAGAAAATCAGGATCATTCATGAGCTCCTCCAGTTCGTTCAGGTGTAAGAACTGCTGTTCAGCCATTCCTGTAATAGGAATAACTAATAGAGTGTAAACCTAACAAAAGAGTTGGGATGTGCCATGATCCCCAAATGGGTATTGGTGTATTTGCAACCACTGATTTAAAACAACACACAAACTATGACAAACAAACACTTCCACATGTTTGGAACATTCCAATGTATACATTTAAACAATATTTAGTTGTTAAAACTAACATCTCTACTATATGCACATAAATGAAAATGTGAATATTCAATTTCAGTCTACTCACCTGTGATACTGAGCTTCAAAATGGTGTAATCTGAGGAATCTGGTGTAATCTTGCTCCCCTTAAATGTGATTATTTTATATGATCTTAATTCACCCATGTCAAATAAGTGAGATTTTCACATGCAATTATTTCCCCAAAAGTACAGAATGTCCCAAAAAATAGTTGTGTCAGTATCACCAGGGTATTCTCCAAGCTGAAACCAACCAAAAATGTTCTTGGAGGAAATGTGGATTTCCTCTTACTTTTCATGTACTCCGCCATTATCTGGTGATTTAACTCTCCACAAGGATTTCTCACTTCGATACACACTAACAAATTCCTCTAAGCATTGGTCCTCTTTTTCACGTGACATTTTCACAATCACAAAACAACAATTTACAAATAATAACTGCAACAATTCACAACTACTTGCAACAACTCAATATTACTAGCAACAACTCGATACTACCAGCAACAACTCGAAAATACAAATATACCATAATTGACCATAATTCACAAAAAATAATCAATTTCACACATCAAATTAGTTTAATACAGTACAAAAAGTACAAAAGAGTGAATATTAAATTTGAGGCTGTCACAATAGTTTATTCATAGTTCATTAAGGATGAAAGTTCATGAAGGGTTTTATCACTTTTAATGACTGCAAAAACTCAATTTTGTAAAGAAAATAATTATAAAAATATTATTTTTCCCACCAAAGCATGCTTTGAGTGTAAAATGGATTCAAGAAATCGAAAAATATGCTTCAGTAGGTGAGTGATTATTCTATATTTTCTGCACAAAATTAAGTTCTGCAGTCATTAAAATTGATAAAAACACTGATCAGTATATTCTCACATTATTGATTAATATTCTCACATTATTATTAATCAGGCTCGTCACTTCCGGAGCCAGCAGCCGGTTCTGGAGCAGTGTCCTTCACACATTTGCTCACAGGCAGAGACTTGTACCATGCATGGTATTCTACAGGTATGGCTTTCTTGGCACATAGTTTCAAAAGATCCTGTTTTTTGCAACAGAAATTGGAAGTTGATTCTTATACAGTTTCTTCAACTCTGGCATTTCTGTAGGAGTCATGTCTTTGAAAGTCTTTATTGAACGATACTCTTCTTCATCACAAATGTTATATTTGAATTTTATTATGCCTGGATTGCTTTTCTCATATCTGAAGAGTTTAACCTTCAACCAGTTTACTCTTTCGTTTCTGTCGTCTTTCGTTCTGTTGTTTATAATGGTGTCACTCAAGCTCTTCAGATCAAAAAATCTGAGAAATGAAACTCTTTAACTATGTACTTGGCAGAAGTTTTGTTTACACCTCGGTTTGAGCGTGCCATAAGCATTATATTCTTCCAATCATTGACTGTATAAACTGACAAATTTCTTTTAGCACATTCAATTGCACTATGCATTGAGTCAACTTGCAAATATGAGTGTCCAGATTCCATGTACTTGTGTTCAACTATTTCAATGTGAGTTTTTTGGACAACATACAAAAAGAGAGCAGATATGAATTGATTGTGGTTCTGACCGCCGCAGGTGTCAGAAAACAGTGAAATTTCTGTTACTTCATTAGGAATTTGAAGTATCCATTGTAGAAGTGCACTTCCTATCTCGCAGCTACCTCTTTTTCCATTTAATTCAGACCATAAAAAACAATAGGCAGAATTTGGTGGCGCTGACTCATAAATGCATAAATTATAAGCACAAAGTTTTCTGCTGTAATACATAAGTAAAGCTTGTGAAGAAGGGACCTGCAAAACACATTGCAAATCAAAAGTCGCACTGACAAAATTCTTGTTCTTTTCTGCACGTTGCTTATCAGCTTCTTTGGCTCTATAAGCTTCTTCTTTTCTTTTTACATGTTCATTGTACTCTTCAACAGTTTTCTCATCCAACTCTTCTCCTGAATTGTATTTCAAACAAGTCATGCACTGGTCTTTTTTTGGTTTAAAAAATGAAAGATTGAAATTTTTACAAAAAAATCGTCTGTAAGTTATTTCGGAAATATGAGGTCCCTGAACATTATTTTTTTTCTCTTCCAAAAACAAGTTGTACATTTACGAATTGAAAGATTTGGATCAAGATAAAGTCTTTTGCTACTTTTTCGGCAGTAGTGCGATTCAATTGTGGGGAAACTCTCAATGTGTTTCCTTATTCTATACAAAACCTCTGGATCTGTCTTGTTAGCAGGCTCCTTCTTACCTCTCTTATCTTCTTTTTCAAATACTTCTACTCCATTTACCCCAGCCAAAGCTTTCTCAACAGGACCATGACTTTATTGACAGAGTGTTCAAGAAGAATGTCTTGCAAACTTGTTTTCTCTCATGCTCAGTTTCCAAACAATAAACCCTGCTTTTGGTTCTGATACTACCTGTACCTGAACGTACTCTTCTAGTTTTAACTGGCTCATCTGAAACATACCTGAGAATAAAATCTTTTTGACGGCAATAATCCAAATTCCAATACTCTGAACAAATTTGCTTCCTAATTTTTTCATCGAATTTTGTATTACACTTCAATCTACATGAGCTACAGTCAGTGTCCTTAGGAACTTTTGCTCGCTTGAATCCTTTCTTAGTAGTGTATGGAATACCCTTTTTTTTCTTCTTTCTTGTTGAATTTCTCTTCCACTTTTCTTCTTCCTGGGAACTCCATCTTGCTAACTTTCTTCTTTTTCTCACTGGTATTGCTCCATCTTCTGCAGCACTGGAACTGGATGCTTCAACATCCGGAGGCTCATAATCACTAGCACCATCATCAGAGTCAATCAAATCTTGGTATACTGTATCCAATGTTGATGTACGAGGGCTATTTTTTTTCAACTTCCGATCGTGCCGCTAGAAGGCAATGCGAGCGGCATTGACCAACAATGCGCGGCAGCTGACTATGCACATCTCACACTATAACCTCACTCGTTTTCGGCCATCTGTCGTCATTACCAGTTCATCTAGCGACACATAAACATGGCTAATATGATAGAATCTCCCGCCAAGTGTGAGTTGCGAAGTGTAATTTGTTTTTTGCAAGCTGAAGGGTTATCCGCAGCAGAAATTCACCGTAGAATGAAACGAGTATATGGTGAAAGCTTTATGAGTGACAGTGCAGTGCGTGATTGGTGTAGGAAATTTAAAGATGGACTAGTTGACATTCATGATGAAGGGGGCCAAGGGTGACAACGCCCGTCCTCACAGTACTGCTGTGACGAAGCGTCATCTTGACTGGTTCAAATGGGACGTTTTTGACCATCCGGCGTGTAGCCCAGACTTAGCACCAAGCGACTATCACCTTTTCACGGAACTGAAGAAAATGCTAGGAGGGCAGAGCTTCCGAACAGACGATGCGCTGCAAGATGCTGTGAAAAACCATCTCAAATCACTGGAGGCTAACTTCTATGAACAAGGTATTAAGAAGGTTGTACCCAGGTATGAAAAATTCCTCAATCTGAATGGTGACTATGTTGAAAAGTAACTAATAATGTAAATAACTTTTGATAATAAATTCATTCAATTACTCTCTCTAGTTTCTTTTTTATACCACATCGGAAGTTGAAAAAAAATAGCCCTCGTAGGTTTGCTACTGCTAGGCATTGCAATTTCAGCTTGCTCACCATCTGAGAAAAAACAAACCAAGCTTGCTAAGGCTTATTATTGAATAACATTTCTTCTGACAACAAACAGTAAACAATATTTGACTGTAACAGTGAGCAATGAATAACAGTGGAAACATTTTCCCTACCTTTATCAGTAACATCTGCTCTATTTTCGGCCTGTACCACACCCAGTTCTATTAATTCTGGTTCCAAAGTTGAGATTGGGTTGCTACTGTTTGACTCTGCAATTTCTGTTGGCTCACCATCTGAGAAAAAACAAACCAAGCATGCTTGGGGTAATTGGTGGGAAACAATCTTCTGACAACAAACAGTAAACAATATTTGACTGTAACAGTGAGCAATAAAAAAAAGTGAAAAACTTTTTCCTACCTTTATCAGTAACATCTGCTCCATTTTCGGCCTGTATCACCACCAGTTCTATCAATTCTAGTTCCAAAGTTGAAATGGGATTGGTATTGCTAGTCCTTACAATTTCTGCTTGCTCACCATCTGAGAAAAAACAAACCAAGCTTGCTTAGGCTTATTATTGAATAACATTTCTTCTGACAACAAATAGTAAACAATATTTGACTGTAACAGTGAGCAATGAATAACAGTGAAAACATTTTTCCTACCTTTATCAGTAACATCTGCTCTATTTTCGGCCTGTACCACACCCAGTTCTATTAAATCTGGTTCCAAAGTTGAGATTGGGTTGCTACTGTTCGACTCTGCAATTTCTGTTGGCTCACCATCTGAGAAAAAACAAACCAAGAATGCTTAGGCCAATTGGTGGAAAACAATCTTCTGACAAAAACAGTAAACAATATTAATTTGTCTGTAACAGAGAGCAATAAATAACAGTGAAAACATTATTCTTACCCTTATGACTAAAATCTTCTTCATTTTTGGCCTTTATCACACCCAGTTCTATCAATTCATGTTCCAAAGTTGAGATTGGGTTGTTACTGCTAGGCCCTTCAATTTCTGCTGCCTCACAATCTGAGAAAAAACAAACCAAGCTTCCTTAGGCTTATTATATAATATCTTTTCTGACAACGAACAGTGTTATAGACAACGATGACTGTATTATTAGTAGAGAATTCTATTTAGAAACACAAAATAATAATAATATACGAAACTAACCTCAAAATTTGATTTCCATGCAGCATTATAATAAAAACAGTTTTCTTACCTCTATCAGCTGCTTCATTTTCTATCTGATTTGCTGCAAGATCTACTAATTTAGATCCTCGTTGACTATAAAATGGTTTACAACTGCTCATCCTTTTTAAACTACATAAAAATCAAACTGAAGCAACAAGAAACATGAACTTACACTTCTGCAGCCTTTGTACAATTCTACAAAATATCAACCAACAGAAATTGACCAAGTCAAGTTGGTCACAAGAAAAACGCAGAGATCATTGCATGAGAAAGTTATCAAGTTGACTTGGGCAGAACTACTTGTAGTATTGTTCTATTAAAGGTTATATCAGTAGAAAATGATCAAATCCAGAAGGTCATTTACAGCTGCATAATTATCTTGAAACAGAGACTTGGTCAAAACAATTTTATGCTTTTTAGGCCCTTAGATGTTGAGATATCGACTTGAGCATTTTTCCATGGAAAGTTTACCATAATATTGTACTGTTGGTCACAAAACCCCAATTTTGGCAAAAAGTGACTTGGTCACTTTTTGCAGTACACCGATGATATGTGGTATGACAGTGTGTAGTATTCCACTGGGTCTCAGCCAGTCACTTACTTGTCATCTCAGCCATACATATGAAAGCGTACATGGCAATGTCATGCTCATAGACCCCAGAACCCCAGTAGTCCATGATGGTCGGTATTGATATTCATATCTGGTTAGACAGTGTGTCCAAAGAAGAGATATTCCATGGGGTCTCAGCTATCTTGTCATCTCAGCTATACCCATCATAGCATTCGTGGTAATGTCATGCTCATAGACCACAATGCTCTGGGAGTTTCATGATGGTCGGCATTGATATTCATATGTGGTATTCATATACAGTGTTTCCAAAGAAGAGCTGTTCCATACACAATGATTCTGTCGTGCATTGGACATAGTGCTAGGAGAAACCACTGACAGTCAAGAACTCTTCCCACACTACCCAGCACTTGTTTCAGGATCATGGCCAATCATTGTTGCAGGGCTGGCAATCCATTTCCTGGGGCTGTTGGGAGTATACTGCCTCTAAGAGAGGTGCTGCTTTCTGGTGTGTTGTGGCACTGCCATGATGCCTTTCCTGGAGGCGCATGCTCTGGCTCCAGGACCAGTACCATCACAGCTGAGCTGTCCAACACAATGGGACTCCTCACCAGGAACAACAGTGAAAAAGAAAGCTATCACCAATGGTCACTACTCAAAGAGTGTGCTGAATGAAGGGTATAGCAAGCAGTATGGCAAACTAAGCTGGAACTAGCCTGGACATGACCCTTATTCAGGGGTGTCAGCTATACTTATCATCTCAGCTATACCCATCATAGCATTCTTAGCAATGTTATGCTCCTAGACCCCAACATGTCATGAGTTCCATGTTGCTTGGCATTGATATTCATATGTGGTATAACAGTGTTTCCAAAGAAGAGCTATTCCATGGGGTCTCAGCTATACCCAACATAGCATTCATGGCAATGTCATACAAATAAATCACAATGCCCTCAGAGATCCATGATGGTTGGCATTGATGTTCGTCTCTGGTAAAACAGGGATTCCAATGAAGAGCTATTCCAATGTGTTTCAGCTACACTTTTCATTTCAGCCATACACATCAAAGTGTACATGGCAATGTCATGCTCATAGACCCCAATACGCCAGGAGTTCCATGTTGGTTGCCATTGATATTCATATGTGGTATGACAGTGTTTCCAAAGAAGAGCTATTCCATGGAGTCTCATCTATACTCTTGTCATCTCAGTTATACCCATCATAGCATTCCTGGCTATATTATGTTCGTAGACCACAATGCCATCAGAGTTACACAATGGTCGGCATTGATATTATTATGCGGTAAGGCAGTGATTCCGAAGATAGCTATTCCACAGGGACTCAGCTATACCCATCATAGCTTTCATGGCAATGTCATACAAATAGATCACAATGCCCTCGGATAGTGATAAAAAATTCCCGGAAATTTTAGATCGAGGAAATATTCCCAAAAATCAAATTCCAGGGAATTCATGGGAACTTGAGGAAATTTATGATTACTGTGATCTAAAATGACCGAATAATATGTTTTTTCACAC
Organism: Nilaparvata lugens; assembly: GCF_014356525.2. NCBI lineage: Eukaryota > Metazoa > Arthropoda > Insecta > Hemiptera > Delphacidae > Nilaparvata > Nilaparvata lugens. The sequence goes on from NC_052507.1 coordinate 57,625,292, forward strand.
AAGGTCTCAATCACCTGTTTTACAAAATATTTATGTAAGATGTGTAAGGATGGATAACTTATAAATTGTGATAAGTTCAAAGAAAATAATAATATGAATTCCATAGACTAATCATTTTCATGAAAGGTAAAATGAGTATTGAACAATCAAAAAAATTTTCCAAATTAATTGCACTACTATTATAATGCAACTTTCATGTCTTACAAGTAGAATCAGATTTTTTGCTTACTAATAAATGCCTGTAAATCAGGTAAACAAAGTCAACAAAGTATTGAGTTTAATTCAACTTTCATTGCATGATTTTTTTCAATTTATCAGCACAAAGATAATTGAACCCCTAAATAAAGATTAGAGTAGATTTTAAATAAAAAAATTAGAAATTATAAAATACAGCGAAATAGGCTGAACTAAAACAAGAGCATGCTCGTGTCTAATTCAATATTAAAAAGAAAATAATCCCACAGCTCACAACCTTTCATAAGTCATTAACGCTCACTTAACTTGTAATAAGTTACTAGTACAGGCAACGAATGCTGAAGTAAAGATATAGAGGGAATAGTTTGGAACCCAATTTTTGACCTCGCAGTTCTTAATAAGGGGTAACATATCAAAAGTCCACACTCCTACCATACTCAACACTAAAGCTGCTATAAAAATTAAAAAGCATAAAATTATGAAATAATACAGATTTGAAGAGAATTGTATGCTCAACAATTCAACGTTCAGTAGCCTACTTATTATTTCGATGCATTTTTGTTGAGTAATAAGCCCTGAAAGTGCAAAAATTCGGAAGAAGAACTGTCTTTTCAAAAATGTTGTACTTTTAAAAGTGAATATCTGGAAAACTAAAGAAGATATCACAAAACGTAGGTTTTTTACTTTTTGTGCTTTAAAGTTTTATAATTATCTACCTTTCCATGTGTCCTCTAGTTTAAATTTAAGAATTTTTCTCAAGGAATTGAAATCTTGGTTGTTTTCACTAGAAGATGTTGAGTTTCTGTTTAGATAGTATAGTTACTTTTATATTGTATTTTTGATATTATCATATTGCAGTGAATGATACATTTATGAAGGGACAGTTTATCTCTTAGTACTCTTCAACATATTTTTTTTTCTCTTTATTATAAACATTTATCAAGTTTTATATAATTTTAGCTAGGCTCTAAGCTACTCTTTCTTTATTTCAGTGTGATGGTGCCTCAACACGTTTTTTCAAATGAGGTTACCTAACCACTTTATATTATTGTTTTGTAATGTTTTGTGTATTATTTATTATTGTAAATTGTAAAGTGTGTCAATAAATGAACTTGAACTTGAACTTGAACTCTACTGTACATAACTTGTAGAAAATTTATCTTTTGGGTCTGAGGGTTTTCCCTGGTCTTATATTATCGTAGACCAACAAATTCTTAGCAAAATCAAAACTCAGTTATTAGACCATGTATGGCTCTACATGTACATCTTGCCTCTCTGGTAGTCCTTAGAAAATCACTTGGTAAATGAATTGATTTATTTTTCAATTTTCTTTCAATGAGGCAGTGAATGCTATCTACTTCCATCTGGGTATGTTCCTCAACCAGGAATTTTTGTTCAATTTATACCTTCTTCTCATCACTGTATGACAAAAGTGCATTTGAAGAAGTTTTATTACGATTTTTGGAGGTGCATCCATCACACCATAAAATGATAGGTTTCGACCCATCACAGTTTTCTGAGAGGTAATCAATGATACAGCTGGCAAATGTGCTGGCTGAGAGATCTGTTTGGGTTTCATTTAACCAGTAAGTAGTTGCTGCTACTGAGGCCTAATCATAAATTGTGAAATTATGACAGCATAACTTAGTCTTGTAGAGAGCACTTGCATTTAAACTTGGGCAAACCTTCACTACTTGAACATCCATTGTTAGAACTGTAGCACTTCCTTCAATTGCTTTCTTCTTATCATCATCCTTCTCTTCACGAGCTCTGTTTTAGCGTCTATGTGCTTTTTATATTGCTCTTCTGTTAAGCTACCAACTTCAAACATGAATAACATGATGCACTTACCACATCTATCCTTTTTTGATTGTTGAAAAGATAAATTCAATTCTGAAATTAACTTTCCGAAAGAACATCTTGAAACAGGATGAACTGGACCAACTTCATTCTCCTTACATAATCTTTTATATTCATTGAATACTCCCAACATGTTGTCTCCATATACATGTTCAAGGTATACTTTGCTTGTATTTTCTCTGCAATAGTTTGAGGGTAATTTGGGTAATGGTTCAATGAAACTTTTAAGAACTTCTTTCAAATCTCAACTCATGTACTCAGTGCTTGAAATATAGTTGGAAAATGAAAAAATGTATAGAAATACAATCTAAAAAGTTGAATAGATTGTACGTGGGATAATTGAAGCAACCAGCCTATTCAAAATTAAAATTCAAGAAATTCATAGAATACAAATAATCCATCATGTTTATCCTCTGGAAGGTGAATTTTTCTACTGTTACATGTTACTATGATTGTCTTTGTCATGGGGAGAATACCATCGAGAAGTTCTTCCCAGTCTTACAAATTCCTTTATTTTGTATCGATTGGTATCATTTTTTCCCAATTATCTGTCCAGGAATTCTATTTTCAGGAGTACCTTAATATCTAACAATAATTACATAATCATTAACATTGAAGTCATTATCATCCTCTCTTGTCACAGTACTGGAAGAATTTGGTAGAATTCTTCTTGGCAGATTAGAAGATGGTGTTGAAGGTGGCAGGGTCTCCTTGAGTCTCTAGTTTCTTCGTTTTTCTTTTCTGTGATTGATCCAGCTTCCTTTCATTTCCTTTGTTCTGTTTCTCAGATTGCTCAGCTGCTTTTGCTTCTTCTCGTTTTTCTTTTCTCTATTTCTGCTTCAGTCTCTTTGATTTCTTTCTCCATTGCTTTATTTTCGTGGAGTGCCTTCCATGAAGTAACAGCAAATGTTACTCTCTCTTGAATTCTTCTTCTCTTCTTTGATGTCATCTCAGTCACTGGCCAAAGCAAATGCTTGCTCCATGGATTTGTGTCAGTTACTTCATTGTGTTGTTCTGAATCATCATTGAGTTTGGAATTGATTGTAGCTTCAGAAAGCGTTGACAAGCTTCTGTGACAGCCAATGAGAAGTGAGATGGCAAGCATATGATTCATAGTTAGTTGTGAGCTCTTCATTCATTGGCTAATGTGTATGGAATCTTTATTATGATTTTTCAAACAAAAAATGGTCATTCACTGGTGGGTGGTAATTTACTAGTACACTTACCCTATTACTTCATCAATTGGAAAACAGCCTGGATTGTCATTAGTCTGGATGTTCAAAACTCCATTCCTATCTTCAGTGTTGTCTGGTGTCTTTTGTATTTTTTCATCTATTGGAAAACAGCCTGGATTGTCATTAGTCAAGATGTTCAAATCTTCATTCCTATCTCCGGTATTGTCTGGTGTCTGTTATACTTCTTCATCAATTAGAGAACAGTTTGGATCAAGATCAGTCTGGAAGTTCAAATCTTCATTCCTCTCATCTTCATTGTTATCAGAAATTTCAATCACAGAATTGGGATTTTGTTTCTTGAACTCATTCCATAAATCTTCATCTAGTACCTCAACCTCCATCAATGCTAGTTGATCATCGTCGTGAAATTCCATCAGAAGTGATTCTGAAAAAATTCCATAAATCTCAGTTTGGAAATTAGTGAATTCCACTAACTGTGATACCTCGTATGTGGGATATCTCTTGTTCACTAACAAACTTCAAAATCTTGTATGTCATAACCACACTTCTTCAAGATTGTTTTGCGTGGTCCAACAAATTAAAAGTCATTTGAATGTATTATATACTTTAGTGAAATATATAATTAAGGTAAATTATTCACCATTAACTTATTCTGTCGATTATTAACTGTCAATATCAACAAGAAACCAAGTGGTAAACAAGGATCAACACGGCTTGTACACGGCCTGTATGGCAGGTGACATACTAGGTTACACTAGAATATGACAGTGTTGCCAAGCTATTGTAGTTACTGTAATTAAGCTCACTTAGCAACAAAATATCCCTTTTCATATTGATATGTGATTTATGAGGTTTCACTAGCTCGATAGAGTTAATTTTTCTCTAAATTTTGGTGTGCATAACTCAAAATGGGAAAAAATTGACTTACGAGGTAACATTTTTAGACTGTGGACCCTAGAAGACAAGGGGTCTAAGTGACTTTTTTCTAGTTTTGAGTAAATGAGCTTCAAAGTTTGAAAGAGTTTTAAAATTTGGAATTGAAAAATAGCCCATTTTTGTGCATTAGAAAGTATTATTCAGGTATTTAACTATGAATTCCTGTTCGAACCTTGAACATTTTCAAACATGTTACACGTTTCAATTTATTTTTAAAAAGTCGTGTTTGTACTTGGACCCTATGAGTTTTTTCTCAATGCTCTCTTGGACGTCAAAAGGTCCAAGTGATTTTACTTAGATCTCTTGAGTTATGAGTAGAATGGAAAATAAAATGATTGCAATAGTTCTGTAATTTGAACACTTGTTTTATTCTTAGAAAAATCAGAATAAATTCAAAGAATTCTTACATATTTACAAAATGTGAGTCTTTTTTTAAATATCTTTTCAAATGATAAGTTAAAAATGTTGAATGATCTGTTAAAATGATAAAATTAACTGATTTCTTGCATACAGATTCTTACACATTATGAGTTGCAGACACGTTTCGAGCTACAACGTTGTAGCTCAAAGCACTGAGGATGAGCAACATAGCTCGAAACGCGTCTGAAACTCATAATGTGTTAGTAACTGTAAGCGAGAGATCATTGGATTTTATTATTTTCAAGTATTTTGATACAGTTTCAAGAAGTATGGATAAACAACAATCAACCATCAGATTTGGTGTCATACACGTTTTCTCCCCAAGATTCATCTCCATCATCTTCTTCACTTGGCTGTGGTGCCGTTGTTGCATCATGATGAAGGTCGATGTAGAGTCGGTGGTGGATTGGAGGTACAAATTGCACAAGTTCAATCAGGTTGTCATATTTTTTCTTTTTTAGTTTCGGCTGTTTGCCAATTGGCTTGAGAAGAGGGAATTTTGATGGGAGTCGTCCTGATCTTTTGGCAAGCATTGATAACTCTTGAAATGGCTCAATATCTCCTGATGTTCTTTTGAAAAAGATAGTGCTTGGAGATGATTTCTTGAAATGGAGTACTTGCATAGTGCGGACTCCTTTAACCGTTTTTGGAAAGTGACTGTTAAGTTGTTGGATGTCAATAGAATCAATTTCTTGCATCTTTGTAATGATGAATTTCCGGCTTGCTGATGCGACCAGGTCCATCCAATCATCTGGAACGAACATGTCTCTTTTATTCTTTCATCTTTTTATTTCTATAAGTCCAAAGTCTTGATCACACTCGTTGTATGAATGTCCCGACATCAGAAAATAATGGGTGATGCTTTCAAATTCTGTGTTCTTTACTAGGTACAACCAAAATTCCGATATTTGGTGGCTTTTATTTTGGCCTCCACAATTGTCGCTAAAGGCTACCAAGTTTTTGACATTCGGAGGAGGTGCCGCGCAAAAGGTAACATGTCCATCAAAACAACAACGGCAGAAATGTTGAAAAATTGTTTTCAGGTTAACTGACCAACAAAATGCATAACAATAATTAAATGTAATCAATTTACTATCAATTACATGAGATATGAATCAGCTATTCATTGGTTGGAACACTAGAAATATTTTTTATTCACATAAAAAATTGAACATGTTACCTTTTGCTCCAATTCTAATGTACATAAATTACCTTTTGATAGAATCCCAGCTTGGACAAGTCACCATCTGCACCAAATCAACCTGACCGTTTATTTTTAAATTTAAATCAATAACATAATATTCCATTACAAGAAAATAGATGATGAAATAAACGGGTTTTTTGTTGGTAGGCTAAACTCTTTCTTCTGTGCACAATAAAAAAACTTTATTATTCTATATTTTTTTAAAACCGAAACTTACAAAGTTACAACCGTAACTTTGAAAATTTTTGAAAATTGAAAAAGAATGTTCAATTAATTGATTTATTCAATCTTCCAAGGAGTTTTTTCTCATGATTGATTTAAGATAGTCTTCGATAACTTCAAAATAACTCTCATTAAACATGCAGTTCTTGATCTTCTTCCAAACAATCACATTCTCCACCATCATTGACGACTGTTATTGCCTCTTCAGTAGAATAAAATATGCTTTTATACCATGAAAAAATAGGATTTTCTTTCCAATCACCATGGCTCAAGGTGCCAAGTAGCGATTCCACATCATTCTTCTTCTCTGCGGAGACAGCTCGACCCAAATTGACATGAGGAACGGGATTGAAACAGCGTCTTGCACCCCATCCTCTTTTTTGAAGCTGCTGGAAGGTTTCATCTGGAGACTCGAAATGAAAATGTTCAGTAGCTTTCACCAGAACAGATAGTTCTGTTAACGTTTGCTTGGTAACCAAATACTTGCCAAGAACATTCTTGAGAATCGTTAATAAATTCAAAATATGAAAAATATAAATTGAGTTACTTGTAGTAAAGGTTGAAAAGTATTCGTGACCAAAGTTATCAGTGTAATAACTTTGTGTTTTAATATAGGATGATCGATCGAAAATCATGCAACCCAATAACACGATTGAGGATGGTCTGTGTGACTTTAGTTCTCTATAATAAAATAATTATTTGAGTAAAACATTTTTCCTATAATATATTGTTATAATAAAGTTGGTTATATGTTGCAATTTAAACAATTCTAGAAATAATAAGTTATTAAAATCAATTTCCTCCATTAATCATTGTTAGTAAACATGACTGAATTTTTCAATGTGATTTCTAATCATTGTTGAAATTATTTTGTTCAATTCCAAAGCCTATCGTTTCAATTACGTGTCCACTATCTTTATGTTTTTCCTTGTTAGTTCTAAGATAAAATATGATCGCATAACTGTTATTCTCTGTTATTTTTAACACACACTTTCACCTTCAAACTAGTAAAAATTGGTTTATTTTCAACACTGTATCATTTAAGGAAGTTCTTGGTTGTTTTCACTACTCTATTGCTAAGTACAAACTATGAATTAAGGTTGTTCGGTAAACTTTTTTATTATTTAAATTGGATAATCTTTTTCAATATGATTGTTAAGATAAAGTAAAAAGATAAAGTAAGATTGAAAAAGTGGCAACTGAAATTTTTCAAGTGGTCTAATAAGCGAGTTAAGGGTTGTTAAAGTGCTAACTTTCCAGATTCCGTTTTCTTTCCAGATCATAAACGTTTTCGATTATATTATTAGAACTTGTCTTAAGTAGATTATAAGATCTTAAGTAGATCAAACAAAATTGTGTATTGTTGTTTTCATACACTCAATACTCTTTACTTAAATTAATTGAAGTGTTCATTTAACAATCGGCAACTCATTAGATGGTTTGAAAATAAATGCGTTCATTGGTGTCCAGTCCATTGTTCAATTCTTGAGTCAGAAACAATTAAAAATAAATAGTATAAAATTCAATTGCTGCTGTCAGACAGGGACATGTAACATTATCACATAGCTTGTTTACATCAGAGTCTAGTGCTAAGTTGATTTTTCCTGGGACTTGAATATTTTTATAAAGCAGGCTTCTTACCATCGTTTCTTAATATATGTCATCAATCAGGAAGTGAAGTGGTGCAGATTTGAACATTCTAATGGTCGTGACCACAGAGACGCGGTAGAGATGTTGTGTAGACCATAGAGCACAGAAAACGGAGGCGCACTGATTGAAGGAGCATTATGGGATTAGATGGTGGGCCATGATGGGTTATTTCAAGCGGGAGATTTCAAATTTGAGTGGGTTATGGATAATGAAAGGTGTAGATTATGAATTGATAGAAAAGAGGAGATTTAAAATTAGAAATCTGAAATGAAGTAGAATAAAATTAGAAAATGGAATTATAGAATTGAATTGGAATTAAATTTATTTTTATTGAAAATTTATTATATATTTGATAGCTGTGAAATTTCTTATATATGATGACATTTATTTCAATTTAATTGGACAGTTGGTGTAGAGTTAATAGTTATTATGGTACTATTGCTGTCTGTTAAGACCAGGACTGGAAGCAGCTCCAAGCACCCAAATAAAGGCAAATTCTTTCGTCTTGACATCTATGGAGGGGGCTGTGGGAGGGAGAGCGGCAAGGACTTTGACTTTGAAGAATTGGTCAAAGTTCTTGCTGTGTTCAGAGCCATGGGCGGGGATGGGTAGGGAAGTATTTTTTTTAAAGGAAGCCCTGTGATTGTTGATCCCAATCCCTCCACCAAACACCTTTTCCAGCAACCACCCACCCTCATTTACAAGCAGCCTCCCAACCTCAAAAGAATTAAAAAAAAAAAACAATCACTCACCTCTGATGAAATCCCAACTCCACCTGGTACCGTACCCTGCAAACGCCCCCACTGTAAAACCTGCCCTTTCACTGATCCTTCCATTTCCTTTACCAGTCCTATCACCAACTACACTCATCAAATCCATCAATCCAGTGATTGCATCTCCAAAAATTGCATCTACCTCCTTTCCTGCAACTTCTGCCCTGCCTTCTACATTGAAACCACCACTGCCCTAAACCTCCGGATCAACAATCACAGGGCTTCCTTTAAAAAAAAATACTTCCCTACCCATCCCCGCCCATGGCTCTGAACACAACAAGAACTTTGACCAATTCTTCAAAGTCAAAGTCCTTGCCGCTCTCCCTCCCACAGCCCCCTCCATAGATGTCAAGACGAAAGAATTGGCTTTCAGCTTTCAGACTAGTTTTATTCAATTTTTCAGATATTTCTCCATATGAATCCAGCATAAGTTTTTCAAAAACCAGTCCCCAAACAATTCAGGATCGGTGTATTTCACCAGAGGAACTGAATTCCAGGCGAAATCTTTCACCCTGTATAGCTCGCTAATGAAGCGTTTATGCCACTAACTGTAAGTATACTTGAACTTCACATTCTCAAAAAAGTTACATGTCAAGTAATACCAGTGAAAGCTTGAAATCAACAAAGCAAATAAAATCAAAAGCGGGAAAAAGGTGTAAACAAATAACACTACCTCTAAGTACAATAATTCGTTCTATTTAATGGATTCTTACCAGTGAAATTCTTGGCAGTAAAACATATTTCATTAATAAAAATTTCGACTACAGTACTTCAACTCGCTGACTAGTTCATAACAGATGATCTTTCACAAATTTATACAATAATATACTACATCATTGACGCCAGGTACGGTACGGTAGGTACATATACTTATGGTATTGGTATTATTATATTAATATGTATTTATAATGCACAGTTGTAAAAATCTTTTGATAATAATTAACAATAACAACATTGATACTGAAGCCTGGTGGAATGCATAAGACTGTCAGTTTTGTGAAACATATAAATAGATGGGACACCCCATACAAGAGCGAGGCTAGGTTTATAATGCAATATGCAAACATCATTAATCCACTAAATAACAAAAACTATGTTGTTCTCCATGAAAAAAATATTAATCACCTTCCTACTGATTTGTAGTTTGTTACATCGATAGTAGTAACTGGCGAATCCCGTTTCTGTATGTAACTTACAATGCGGTAATTATTGACATGTTTCACAAGAACTGAAACAAGCTATGATTCCATGTTCGCCTTTACTATTAATTCATAAATCATCTGCGCTGATAGTTCATAAAACGTGTAAACAATTCATGTCTTTATTCATGTTTGTAGATCCATTCTAATTGACTACTGGAACATCATCACGAACATAATTTCTCAACCTACTAAACATCTATTCCAATTTGATAACACGTTGGTAAGCTGTCAAGTAAATCCTCCAGGGAATGGCATTTTGTACTTGGAACACCTGCAAAAGAATTATTTGCTCATATATTTTGTCAAAATACAATGAATTGAACAGGAACAATAATTGGAATTGGATGTAGCATTTTAGAAAAGTTTATGCATAATTTGAAAAAATTAAATAAACTATGAAAAGGTCCACGTAATAATGGTAGTGAAGAAAGATAGGAGAACAGCGTTGCCGAATCTCTGCGTTGACACTGCCTTCTATAAAGGATAGTTGATACCGGTATATCTGATGTAATATTTACTGTTCATTCTTGTTTAAAATGATAAATTATATTTTATTCGACCAGAAAATATATTATTCAATTATTTAACAATAAATTTTCACAATCGAGCTAAAATATTTTGTTAATCTGGCAACGTTTTGGCGCTAGAAAAGGATAGTGCTATTGGCTTTGTCGAAGACAAGGATAAAATGTTAATGTTGGAATAATGTTCTGTCATTATAACTTGGACCTTACTTTAGAGGAAGCTCTACGGGCATAATATATAATATTACCGTGTGTCTGCACTGGCAGGTTATCACAAACGCTAAGTAAACCGGATAAGTGAAAGAATTGCCGTTTTCAAACTTAACAATTATTGTTCTCCGATTGACTGTCATCAACAGCGGATTCTCAGCCAATCGGAGAACAATTCTGATTGTCGGCACACAATCACTAAAGTAGAGTTCACATAAAACTTAGAAAAGTTGACCACGCCCTTGAGGGTGAAAATGGCTTTTATTGAAGTTGGGAAAATGGTAGCTGTCAAGGACTGCCTCTTAGATGACTGATTGCTTTGTTAGTAATTAAAAACAGCAAGATAAAAACGTTGGAACAGCCTTTCAGATTTATTTTATTTTCTATACAAATCTTTCAAGATGCTTTGAATTTAAGTATTCATAATCTCGAAAGTATATCATTATGAAGTGATAATTAGTCAAATACTAGTGACCCCCCTGGGTTGAAGAACGCGCTCTTGAACCGTTGTATCTCTGAAATCCGCAACTTGTAATTATACAGAGAATTTTTATTGAAACAGCTAAATATTTATTTTACAAGTATATTATGACTGCAAGTTCCATGGGATCCTATTCCAATTGATAAAAAATACTTTCTGTCGCTTCAAAACTTTTATCCGCCATCTTAAAACCGCCATAATATGGATCCAACTTCATTTCTAATCCAGCTTCATTCATAATACAACTTCATTTATAATACAACTTCATTTTTCTAAATGAGAACATGGCCATGTAATAATGTGATACATGATTTCTATACAGAATTTCAAAAGAGAGTTGATCAATTCTTACTTGAAGGATCCTACACACCTACGGATTTGGCTCGCGGATTTGGCCTGTCATGGCTCGGCTCGGGCGAAATCCGTGAGTGTGTAGGCTCTCCCGGCCGGGCGCGTGTAGTTACCAAAAATATAAATCGCCTAAAAATCGAGATAGCAAAATTTTGATTTCAGATTCGGATTCAGCGCCTTCGAATTAGTAAAACGGTTCGCGGGGACTCTAAAATAGTCGAGAAGAAAAACTCTGTGAGCACTTCAATGTTATTAATGAAGAATTCTATTTCTATGAAGAATTTGGTTGAACCTATAGCAAGAAAGTACTACTGTAAAATAATAATACCAGTGTTTCCCAAAAATTGTTATTAGCTGTAGAATAAACATAATTCAATTGTTTACTCAATAAATATCAACTTATTTTTGTCTACTTGTGTGAAATTTTATTGAGGAAGCTGAAATTGAATCACAATATTTTTTTCTCTATTTTCACAGGATAATATCGAGTATGACAACCTTTTCCAATCAATGAATTGCCATAGTACGAGGGCGAATCATATATAGACGGTAATTTTGCTGTTGACTGTACCAAACTCGTTTGGAAGTGATGTGGCTGTGGGCGATTGTTGTTTTGCTTAACAGGAGTGGGGTGAACTGCTCGCGTCACAGTAGTGTTGTGTTCTGCCTTCATTACAGCCATGACCGAGCAAGAGGTACATCCATCTGTTGCGCATGCATCGTCATAACATTTTTAACAAATGAGGGTGTTAAGCCGTATTATAATTCCATATTTTGAGTTCATCTTTTCAAAGTTTAAATAAAAAAGTTTTAAAAATGTTCATGTTTAGACCTAAAATTTTAAGTGTTCAAACCTTTCCCTTTGTGAGCAAAAAAATTATTATCTTATTAACCTAGTACGTTTTTACTATGATAATAGAAAGCTATATTAAAAACAGCCATAACTCCCTTTTCGGGTATTTTCGAAAATGGGACTTAAACTTGAAAGAATTAGGGGTCGCTGAATTCAAATCTGAAATCAAAATTCCTCTATCTCCATTATTGCACGATTTAGATTTTGGTGGAGAGGATAGCGTTGAAAAGTAGGGCAGGCCGGGCTTGCATTGCTTACTACTATAGTGAGGTCCACGTTATAATGACAGTATTTGCTAAACTTTGGAATTGCTATCCTTGTCTATCATTTGACAAAGCCGGTGGTACTATCCTTTTCTAGGTCCACAACGATGCCAATTATGTTTTTGACAGTGTAGAAATATAATTAATTAATGCAGAGAATCGGCATCGCTATTCTCCTATCTTTATCCACTGTCATTATAACGTGGACCTCACTATAGTGTGTAGTGATTTTGCTCCGAGTCGTTCAAGGACACGAGCCAAGACAGGCCGAATCCGCGAGTCAAATCTGTAGGTGTGTAGGGCCCTTAAGCCATTGTAGAACATACAGACGGACAACGACTTTAGTAAGTGAAAAGTGGGAACTCGCTAACGCTTAATCAATTATAGCTACAATTTTTCACAAGTTCTTACATTATTTATTTATTTATACATTGATACATATACAGAGTGGGTGAAAAGTCCGAGAACGGCTTAATATCTCATAATATATAGGTAATTTGACGGTGGGTGTGATTGGGGATCCTACTCAAATTGAAAAAACTACTTTACAATGACTTTAAAAATCTGGTCCGCCATATTGAATAAAACTTCATTTTTTTAAATAGGAAGGTGGTCATGCTATACATGATTTCGATAGAGAATTTCAAGAAAAAATGAATGGTGGAAACCGCATATCGATATCTCAAACCGTTTCGGAAATATTCACATTATTAATCAATACTATTCAAAGCAGAGAAGAGAGAAAAAAGTCCGAGAACAGCTTATTATCTCATAAAAAGAAGTGATTCCAAGGTGGAAGTGAATGGGGATGTTACTCGAATTGAAAATACTACTTTACTATGATTTAAAAAATCTGGTCCGCCATCTTGGATCCTACTCAAATTGAAAAAAACTACTTTACAATGACTTTAAAAATCTGGTCCACCATCTTGGATCCGGCATTTTGAATGCAACTTTATTTTTTTAAATAGGAAGGTGGTCATGTGATACATGATTTCGATACGGAATGTCAAGAAAAAATGAATGGCGAAAACCGCACATCGATATCTCAAACCGTTTAGAAGATATTCACATTATTAATCAATACCACTCATGTATTTCATTTTTGATTTGCATGGTACTGATTGATAATGTGAATATCTTCTGAACGGTTTGCGATATCGATGTGCGGTTTTTGCCATTCATTTTTCCTTATAATTCCGTATCGAAATCATGTATCGCATGTCCACCTTCCTATTTAAAAAAATAAAGTTGCATTCAAAATGGTGGATCCAAGATGGCGGACAAGATATAGTAAAGTAGTCATAGTAAAGTAGTATTTTCAATTCGAGTAACATCACTAATCTCACCCACCTTGGAATCACTTCTTTTTATGAGATACTAAGCCGTTCTCAGACTTTTTCTCTCTTTTCTGCTTAGAATAGTATTGATTAATAATGTGAATATTTCCGAAACGGTTTGAGATATCGATATGCGGTTTCCACCATTCATCACTATTCACCATCATTCCACCATTTTCTTTAAATACCGTATCGAAATCATGTATATCACGACCACCTTCTTATTTAAAAAAAATGAAGTTGCATTCAATATGGCGGATCCAAGATGGCGGACCAAATTTTTGAAGTCATTATAAAATTGTTTTTTTATTTGAGTAGGATCCCCAATCACACCCACCGTCAAATTATCTTTATGCATGAGATATTAAGCCGTTCTCGGACTTTTCACCCATCCTGTGTACAATTTCATCCTCAATTATGAATGATTGGGAAAGGAACAACAGGCTTAAAGCACAAAACTGTTCCTTTCTCAAATTTAGATCGAAATTGTCCAAAAATAGGTTATGTTAACACTTTATGATTTTTGTCCAATTTTGAGTCCAAAATATATATAAACTAGGAATGTTATGACTCATTATGTTTGCTAATGACTCAAACACCCACATGATCAGACTGTCTGCGCCGGTAGAGCAATTTACGGGTGTGTGCGCACAGAGAACGGTCTAGGAGGATATAGATATAAATAGATATCCATCTAAATCCTCTCAAGACCGCTGGGACACGGAACGCCTGACCACCTTCTATGTGCACACACCCTGAATTTCAATTCTTCTCCGGTCCTTCCATATAAGAACAACTCATGCACAGTTGAAACGGAAGCTACTAGACACATACATTCTAGGCCTGGGTTTCCAGAGCCCATGTAGCCTGTAGTTTCAATAAACCCTAATATGAATGAGCTTACGGTGAGTGAATATACTGGTTACTGGTTGACTGAGCGAAGTGAGGTCTAAGATTCAAGTCGACGGTTTGGCATTTCTCTTTATGTTTAGATGTTTATATGTTTGAATGTTTAAATGTTCATATGTTGCGCATTTACGGCGAAACGCGGTATAGATTTTCATGAAATTTGACAGGTATGTTCCTTTTTAAATTGCGCGTCGACGTATATACAAGGTTTTTTGAAATTTTGCATTTCAAGGATAATATAAATGGAAAAAGGAGCCTCCTTCATACGCCAATATTAGAGTAAAAATCAGACTATAGAATTATTCATCATAAATCAGCTGTCGAGTGGATTATAAATTGCATTCCATTATGCATGCAATTATTCAATATCTCAATGTAACTTGGTAAAAAATCAGCAGCTGTGTAGACTATAAATTGCATGCCTCATTGAATGCAATTTTTATGCACTATCAAATGAACTATTGATTGCGTGCAATAACGCATGCAATTAATAACTAAAATAACATAGTATTGTCTCTCGAACTTTCTCTGCTTTGAACTTGGGCTGTACTGTTGCCAGTATGTCTTGAAGGAGATTAGCTTTTGATGTTAGCATTTTTGATACATCCCAACAGCCATTAGCCGTTTTCACACCGATATCTCGCCGACACGACATACAGACAGGATTTACTCTGGACAGTATAAGAGGAGACTGCGGTTTATAACTGCGCGAGGTCTACTGTTCACGAAACTATTAGTATTTTGATTTTAGAACACAAATCGTAACTTTCATAGATTATTATTGATGTGATAATCTCCAACTATTGAATAACATTTGTAATATTACATTTTTTCTCGATTAAAATCGAATCTTCAATTCAAGATCTATAAAACTTGATAGTAAATATCAGAGTAATCGATATGCGGACAACTTTTTGACTGAGAATTTATCGTAAATAATTGTGTTGCATATTCCATGGTATCACCGAAACAGAGTAAACAGAGTTAACAGAATTAACAGATCATATAGATGATATATAAATTTAAAATAACAGTTTCGAAATAAAGTTTTATTGAGAACAAATATAAAATGTAAATTCTAAACTTGTAATTTATAATTTTTTGGTGACGTGTTCATGAAGTCATCACTGATTTTGAGGTGTGGTTCTTTGCTCTGTACTTTGTGCTTCTTCTTCTCTCTAAAAAATGGTGGCTGGCTATGAAGGTGTTTTGTGCTCTCTGAATATTTTTCTGTTTAATTGGAATTTTTTATGTTTTAAATTGAGTTTTGAACAGTTGTATGGTGTTCTAAGTTTGTGTATTTTGATTTGTGTGTCTACAAGCCTATAGCCATTGTTTTCAACTATACAAACTGGATAAGTATTTAGCTCGTAATGATTTTAGATGCTTAAGTGTGTAAGGTATTATTATTTTTTTAGATTTGTGTTGTATATTGCCAATATTCTTCTGAAGATTATAAGTTGGTTTGCTCTGTAAACTGGATTTCTCATTCATAGGCGATAGATCCATTCATAGTTTGTCAAGAATCTACCAGTTTGGAGCCGATAACTTTCCTTAGGTTAATAGGTGAAAAATGCTATCCAACCTATTTAGGAGAATTTGGTAGCACGGCACATTTAAACGAAACAGATTCAATGTATTGACGTGGATAATTGAAATTAAAATATATTTGCCACAAATCGATGCATAACAAAAAATTTACTAGTATTACATACACAATTATTAATGTGATAATATTCAAGATACTAATGGATATGAGCATTTGTTTTATAGAACATTTAATATATACTTGATAAATACAGTTTTTGCTGAGTATGATGACCACATGAGCTCCAGGCTTGTGCGTGGGTAATGAGATGGATGATAATGTATTTGTTGGAATAGGGAGCCCCCAGAGCTGAAGAACTCACTACATTGAAAACAGTGGAAAGTCAAGAGAAATAATTTAGTTCAAATTACATTGAGTATTGCATGCAATTAATAATTTAGCTGACAGCTGATTTATTGTACCAAAATTTAATTCCAGTTATAATTTCATTATTGGATTTTATCTATAAAGTTTAATAATGTTTTTTATTTAATCAATTAGATTATTCATTGAATATTATTCTCTCTCTTGTATTTTGTAATTTTACGTTGGCAGCCCTGCCGAGCACTGCTAACAGCTGTACAATAGAATTTTCTCTCACTGTAACGTCATAGTTTGGTAGAACAAGATGGCTAAAAAGCTAAGAGGCGAAACTCTTCTAAATTAATTTAATTATGTAACTATTTTATTTTTAAATTTTATAAATGGGCCTTCATTATGTAATAATTATTTGAAACTCATATTTTATTCTCCCTAGATGGGACTCCGAAGATGGACAATATTCTATTTTCAACTTGAAATCCAACAATAGACCAAAGATCATACAACATAAAACGGAATTCAGTATTGTAACCAGGAACTGATTTGAGATGAAAATACTACATAAGATGGATAAGTAATAAATTGGATCTTCCGGTTAGTTCTCCAGAATTCATTATACTCTCGACGACGATTTACAGATCTTTACTCTTCCTCCATAAGTGCAGTGAAAAATATTCAAAGTGATCACGAACTTTTAAGAACATTTTAGTAAATATTAATTACCTCCGATTCTGTTCAACTATTCTTTCATGGTTTATTTCATTATCTGGTTGTGTTTTAATTTTATTATACATTTTGATGGCCCTAAAAATTCTTTTAATTCATTTTCTTAACCTGATTTTCAGCATAGTTTCATGTCATTATTGGTGGGATTCACTCAGATTTAACTATTCACAAGACTCTAGGTCTAATACTTCCAACTATTGTTCATCTATTCTTGTTCAACATTGAGAATGGGATGTAACATTATAATTGATAAATTACTAAAGATTCCTCCCTCTGTACTTCTAATGATATCCTGTTATATCCTTAAAAAGGACGAAGGAGTAAACAAACTTCATTTGCCAACGAACCCTATGTGTATAATGTTTCAAAGAATATGAGTGTTGAGAATTTAAAGTTTGATATTGATGGAGGCATTTGAAATTCATCGTCGAACATACAAATCCACAAACGGACAAAGACTTGAGTCTGAAGTCAAAAGTAGGAATTCACTACGCTCATCCAACAAAACAGATTTAAGTTACTCACGTAGAACTCATGCTATAAAATCGACAATTTTCTTCAAATAGGACTTGGGCAGCTTGGGACAGGACGCCTTGTCCCCTTTGTCCTCGTTTTGCGGCGCTGAAAATGGGGACACAGAGGGTGTGGAGGAGGGGGAGGAACTGCCGGGCGGTGGTCTTCTTCCGTCTCCCCCCACCTCTTTATTTTCATTAGCTGCTTTTGATCGTCTTTCGCTCATATTCTTAGCCGCATCGTGCAGGTGTTGCAGGAATGTTGGCATGCCTAAAACGAGAAAATAAAAAAGTCATCAATCAATTTATTTTGAATTAAAATAACAAACCTCGTATGCTGAGATAAATGAACAGATGTTGTCTGTGTCACGAGTGATTTATTGTGAAAAACTATAGTTACAATGTTGAAGGCACTCAACCATCTTCAGTGGTTGAGTCCAGAAATTGTAAAAATTGGGTGTTTGCATCGTATCATACAATGACATGAAGTACTAAGACGATTGCTTCAATATATTTCACAATCTATAAGAGTAGGTTATCCAAAAATTAATTTGCTCTAAACACATTGTTTGGAGCAAGAAAGCCTGTGTGGTAATTGTGAGAGAAAGGGCGAAAAAGAGAGTGTGAGGGTCAAAAATATGCTTTAATAAGTAAAGGCAAGCGATTTTACTTATAATCCCCTATTTATAAGCTCCATTGTTAAATTCTAAAGGTGTGTACAGATATACGCGCCGCCAACATGAGCAATTCACTTTCAATCAGCTGATTATATCTGTATTTTTACAGAAACGGTAAGATACAGATATAAAAAGCTTGACATCAGCTGATAAAAAGTGAATTGCTCATGTACGCGGCGCGTAAATCTGTACGCACCTTAATATTTGGAATCTTCATGGCGGCGGCGGGAAAAAATCCAATGGCAATACTGTGGGTAATAAAACTCCTGTAGTCTGTACCAAGCAAGAGAAATCTCAATATTGAAACAGCACAATGAAAAGTATATTAGATTAGAGTGAGATTCACTTTAAACTGTCAGCATTGGTTGAATGGGAAGCATTGATGTCATTCTTAAGGAATGCTGACAGTGAATCAAAATGAATGCAACTTTTTATTATTTGTAATTATATATTTAAATCATATAAGTTTCTTATTCATTTGATAATATATTATGACAATATCAATACTCGTATATATGAACCATAGCTGGGTAGGGGTTGGTGCAACCCAGCATTAGTAAAAAAGAGAGTTGAACTTACCTTGGACAGTAACCCAGAGCGATAGGGTAGAAGGTACACTGATTCCTGGGTTATCAAAGTAAGTGAGACTAAACTCCATACCAGGCTGAAAATTAATAATGGATTACAATCTCGCCACTTGATAGTTACTGACAATAGTTAATTATTGACAGACAATAATTTGGAAAAATGTGATGCTACCTTAAATTCTCTTCCTTGAACAAAGGTAAGGTTATATAATAGCTTACAAATCTCACATCTGATCAGCTTTCCAGATTTTTATTGTGGGTTTTAGAATAAGATAAATATATTAATGAACTAAGTCGCAACTGTAAAAATCTGGTGTGGCGCACTCACACAACATTCCTTGCCGTTATGAAAATTGATCACCTGACGCTAGTGTTCCCGCGCATCTCAAGTCTACTATTCAAAGATCTCAGCCAGCTGGTGACAGGACAATAACGCTGTAGACACACGAGGTCTGCTATCTCTTCATAGTGAAT
Source organism: Nilaparvata lugens (assembly GCF_014356525.2). Taxonomy (NCBI): domain Eukaryota; kingdom Metazoa; phylum Arthropoda; class Insecta; order Hemiptera; family Delphacidae; genus Nilaparvata; species Nilaparvata lugens. The sequence continues at coordinate 57,644,766 of NC_052507.1, forward strand.
GATTTAATAGAATCAACAGTTGCAAACAGTTTGCAATTGGATATAATCACATTTTCTCGAATTTTTATCTTATTTCCAATTTAGGTGAAAATGTTACTGAACATTAATTGTACAGATTTTTATGCTCAATCTTTTCCACTCAAAATTCTTTGTTTAAATTGTATCTGAAGCCTGATAATTGGGAATCTAAAATCAAACTTTGCATGGAGCTCCTGAAATTTTTACAGATATGAGACTTGTGGCAGTTGATAGAGCTTATCAATGACTATTTTAGGTATAAATTTGATCAAAATCGTTGGAGCCGTTTTCGAGAAAATCGCGAAAACCCCTGTTTTTGACAGCATTTTCGCCATTTTAGCCGCCATCTTGAATTGCATTTGATTGAAATTGTTCGTGTCGGATCCTCATAGTGTAAGGACCTTAAGTTCCAAATTTCAATTCATTCCGTTAATTGGGAGATGAGATATCGTGTACACAGACGCACATACACTCATACACACACACACACACACACACACACACACACACACACACACACACACACACACACACACACAGACCAATACCCAAAAACTACTTTTTTGGACTCAGGGGACCTTGAAACGTATAGACATTTGGAAATTGGGGTACCTTAATTTTTTTCGGAAAGCAATACTTTCCTTACCTATGGCAAGGAAAGGAAAAATACATGGAATTCCCACAATTCCCAATTATTCCATACAGAAAATTATAACTAATTATCACAACAAAATTGATTTTTCCATATTATCCGACTCACCTTATCAAGTCGAGTGAACGGTTTGATGACCATATAAGACCAATACTCGGTTACTCGTTGCTTGTTATTGTATGGCGGGACCGTGTGGTGTTTTGTACATTTGTTGACTAGGATAATCAAGTTTTTCCTATGATCTATATGGTAACGCCGTTTGAACACATAGTCTCGATTGCTGAACATTTTCTGAAAAAGCAGAAGTATGAGTCACCTTTATTCCAAACTTGAATGAATCATCCAGACTGACCGGAATATATTATTTTACAACATCAAATAAAAAAAATTCAATCCGTAATAGATCTATAAAAAATCCGAAATAATAGAATCATGACAAAGTAATGAATTATTATGAGTAATCCATCAATATTCAAATCAACAAAGCCATGAACAAGATATTCTTATCAACATGTACTGATATGTTAAAAATATTACGACGAGGGTAAGGCAATTACTAGTAGTTCTGTGAACAGTAGACCTCGCGCAGTTAAAAACCACAGCCTTCTCTAATACTGTCCTTCAAAGTGAATTATGTCCTGTCCTGACGTGTTGGCGAGATATCGGTGTGTAAACAAATAATGGCTGTATCGACAATAATTTGTTGTAAACAATTATGCTACTATCATCAAAAGTTTAGCGAGTTGAAAGCAGAGAAAAGTCGAGAGAAAAAAATATGCTACTTTGAGTTATCAATATTTTCATGCCTCATTGCTTGCAATAATTAATAGTCCACATGACAGCTGATTTTTTACCAAGTAACATTGAGATAGTCATTGCATGCAATTAATAATCCACTCAACAGCTGATAATTATGATGAATATTTCCATAGTCTGATTTTTACGGTAATATTGGCGTTCGAAGGAGACTCCTTTTCCTTTTGTATTATCCTTAAAATACAAAATTTCAAAAAACCTTTTACAGAGTGTTCTGAAAAAAGGTGCTCATAAGTCAGGGGGTGATTCCTCACATCAAAAGAAGAAAAAATCTCTAATTAGCATAGGTCCGAAAATGCTTAGTTATCAAGTTTTACAGGGTGAATGATTTCGTCTGAATTTCAGTTCCCCTGCCCTACGGGTATTTGTTGGCTGTTAATTAAGATGTTAAATTCAGCGTACTTTATGTAAAATGAACTGAGAAATTGAATAAAACCGTTTCCAGACCGTTAGCTAGAGTATTTTTCAAGATATGTGACGAAATACGCGAAACTTGGTCCCGAAAAACAAGTTTTACTTTATATTATGGTTTGAAGCAGATTTACTATGTTAAATGTACAATAAACACAAAATATTTACTTACAGAACTTGTAGAAAATTCAATTTCGAAGAGAAAGATGTAGAATCCTATTATATTGAGCGAGCAATTTCTGTATTTTTATAACTGGTTATTCATGGTTATTTATGTACAACGGATCTCGAAAACGGCTCTAACGATTTTCACGAAATTTGGAACATAATAGGTTTATGATAAAAAATTCGATTGCACTAGGTCTCATCTCTAGGAAAACTCGCTGAAGGACATGAAAAAGATAATTCATCCTTGGTAAAACAGATGATAATTTCGTCGTCTGTCGATAACAGAAGATCCGTGTGCCTTTGTGGGAGATCAGCTGTGTAATCAATCAGCTTACCGTATCTCGCGAGAAATCTAGAAATTTTAATAGACTCGATCAAAATAATCTGATTTCTTGACATGACATGCAGACATGGTATATCATAATATTCAAAGTTAATCATTATTTAGAGTTTTAAGTGATTAGTGAGTGTTATTTTGTTATTCAATTGTAAACAATCTAAATTAGAACTTTTATGTTTTCAAATATTTTGGCTGAAAATTTGACCTGGATTCAAGTGTATGGAACATAACCTACTTTTTGGAATATTTATAGTGTATAATCGAAATACGGGGAAGAAACAGTTTTGGGCTGTGCCTATTAGTCCTTCCCCAATTATTTTAAAGAATTGAGTTTTGTTTATCAATAAATAAATAACGAGCGAAGCTCGGTGCTCCGATATTAAGTGTTTAATAGATAAACGCAACCTTGAAAAATGCATGAAAAATATAGAGCTTAACAGATTTTGTCTATTTTTCATTTTGTCTATTGTCTATTTTTTATATGGAAAGTAACAAAATCTGTTAAGCTCTATATTTTTCATGCATTTTGTATGTAATTAAGGATTATTTTTTCAAGGTTGCGTCCATCTATTGAACACTTATTCAACATCTTTCTCTTCGAAATTGAATTTTCTACAAGTTCTGTAAGTAAATATTTTGTGTTTATTGTACATTTAACATAGTAAATCTGCTTCAAACCATAATATAAAGTAAAACTTGTTTTTCGGGACCAAGTTTCGCGTATTTCGTCACATATCTTGAAAAATACTCTAGCTAACGGTCTGGAAACGGTTTTATTCAATTTCTCAGTTCATTTTACATAAAGTACGCTGAATTTAACATCTTAATTAACAGCCAACAAATACCCGTAGGGCAGGGGAACTGAAATTCAGACGAAATCATTCACCCTGTAAAACTTGATAACTAAGCATTTTCGGACCTATGTTAATTGGAACTTTTTTTCTTCTTCTGATGTGAGGAATCACCCCTGGTTCATGGGCACCTTTTTCAGAACACCCTGTATATACAGTACGACGACGCGAAATTCCAAAAGAAAAATACCTGTCAAATTTGAAGAAAATCTATTGCTGCGTTTTGCCTTAAATGCGGAACATAAATATAAACATATAAACATAAGAGAAATGCAAAACCGTCGAATCTTAGACCTCACTTCGCTCGGTCTACTAACAGGAACATATGTATATTAATGATTTGATTGTATGGTAAGATAATGTTGTGGTGTTTCACCATAATGTAAAGAATAAGAGGTTGATGTTGTCAAAACCACTATAGTTTTGTTAACGTTGGCAATACCATCAATACTGATGATTTGTGTTAGTGATGCATACTTTTTCTATTTGTAATGTAAAATGAGTGGACAAGTTTAAAGTTGTTAGTTTAGTTTCATCATCACTGTCATGATGTTACTCATGGCCGCTCCATATTTCATTTGCACCAAGAAGAGCGAAGTTCGGTGTTCCGTTTTCTGTGATCGGAAGGTGTATCAGGAGCCGAAATTCACCGTAACTCATTCGCAGACACTCAGTTGTAGCAAACCACTATTACACTGTTACCTTATTGCACCGAATGACGTCAAGTTTTGGATGAATTTCACCCTGGTACATCTTACTCCGATCACAAGAAGGTATCAATAAAAGTCGCTCCTCTTTGGTGTGAATCAATATTAAAATACTCGCTGGAAGCTAAAGATAGATCACAATATTTCACAAAGATAGTTCTGCGATGAAAATTCATAGAGATAGTTCACAATGGACAAAACATTAGTAGAAAATGAAGACTTCAAATATAAACTCACAGGCCACTTGGTTTCCCAATAGATGACATCACTGTTTGATGTAGGCTCTGACTCGATCGTATGAAGTTTGACAGCATTTTCATCCCACTCAAGGCGGTACTCAAGGTCAACTTGAGCTTCTAGGAAGTCCAGGGCGGTCACATCTTCGTATTTACCATACACTAACAAAATATGGAAATTTTATAATGATGTTCAGGATGCACAATGAAAATATCATGAATGATACAGTTGAATCTCGATATAACTTAATCCATCCCCTATGGGACAGAATTTTCCTAAAAACAGAGATATCAATTGACAAGCTTATAAAAGCAATAAGAACAAGTAGAATTCAAAAACGAACTGGACATGATCAGGAGAGAGAAAAGATAGCAGAAGGAAGAACATAACAGAGGACAAACAAAGAAGAAGAAAATGAAGTAGCGGAAGCCTATCATTCCGACTATACAGAGTGTTTACAAACTCCTACCAATACTCTAGGGCATTGTTCCCGGATAAGAAACATATTTAATTATCATATTTAAATTGTCCAGAAGTCTTCAGTTACTCACACAGTGGCCATTTCGCTTTTTTCACTTATTACTTTTTTTCTAAATAATGGTTAAACATAAAAAATTGAACCTTTGCACAATCATTTTGAACAACTAGACAAAGCTACCAAAACGTCATTATGATAATTTTTCAAATTCTTAAAACAAAATGGCGGCCATTTAAAGTTTTGTTACTGAAATAACTCAGAGAGCGTTAATTAAAAAAAATATATATTCAAGAATAAATTATTTTAGTAAATTTAATTACCTATCGATTGGTAGGTACCTGATTTGTTAAGATTGGATCAATATTAACTGAGATATGGCAGCTCTAGCGATAGGTGACCGCTGGGGGTTAGTTGCAGTGCATTCCAAGGCATGCGGCTAAAGTCTGCCACAACAATGCAACAGTCTCCGTCTGCTTTGCATGTCATTTGTAAGCTATTTTAGATTATTTCAAAGAATAATTAACATGCCTTGGCATGCACTGCAACAAACCCCCCAGCCGTGTCCTATCACTAAAGCTGCCATATCTCAGTTAATAAAAGTTCAATCTAAAAAATCAGGTACCAATCGATAGGTAAATGAATTTACTAAAAAACGTTATTCTTGTAATTTTTTTTTTTGTAAAACCAACGGTTTGTGAGTTATTTAAGAGAACACATTCCATTTCACATTTAAAATGGCCGCCATTTTGTTTTATGAATTTGAAAAATTATCTAATTTCTTTGTAGCTATGTCTAGTTATTATAAATTATTGTGCTAAGTTTCAATTTCGTATGTTTAACCATTATTTGGAAAAAAATAAGTGAAAAAGCAAAATGGCCGCTGTGTGAGTTACTCACTGAAGACTTCCGGGTAATTCAAATAATATGGTAGGAAGTTCGTAAACACTCTGTATAGTCGGATTAACCAATAAGCCAGTTACAGAAACATCGATTTTTGGACGTACTATTTTCCGTCCTCAGATTAAATATAATTTTGCAAACAGATGATGTGTTCATAAATTTGTCGAGTTCCGTTTAATCTGGTAGATTCCATGAGAACGGCGAAAAATCGAACGACCAAAATTCGATGTGTGTATGTAACTGGCTTAGGCAGGATTAGCGAATATTCAATGAGAATTTTTCAGAACTTACCTTTGTAGCAATAGAGTCCTTCGCCTTTATGATTACTGTCTTCTTTTTTCCAGACTACAAGGTCTGTTTCTTTCACAAATGCACTCCACTCTGAAAAATTGTCCATTTTTACAAAATTATCTGAATTTCACATTCAGTTTGTGTTCACTGTTGAGGAGTTCACTGAAATTACTGTACTCTATTGTTAGTTTTAATAAGGAATAAGTTTTATATCATTATACAAGAGATTTTTAATTAAGCCTAACTGTATTTTGATAATCAGACCACACAAAAAATGGAGTTTATTAAAAATGTAATTTTTGACAAAAGCGCTCAAAAACTCTGTGAATAAAACCACAGAATACAAATATAGCAGATTATTATAGAAGATTTCTCTGATAAAACTAATTGAATAAAAATAGATCTGTAGTAGTAATCTGCTAGAACGTTAGACTATTATTCAAACAGAGCAAAATTTAATGATTTCAATATAGAATTAAGTTTTTATATATAGAAACTTATATTTTCAAGTAAATATAACAATAATAGGATTAAGTTTTTCATCTTTCCTCAGTATAATTACAGTTTTGGTAACTTGGTTGACTTGAATATTCCACATTTTGCACGGCTAGAAAACATAAAAAAGCGAGAGCCGCTACGAAAAAAGTTAGATGTCTACATAGAAGAGTTATCGACTTGTTATAAGAGATATCTACATTGCCCATTGTCGATCCATCTTCAGACGCCTGAAAGTACACACCATCTTCGGGCTGTTCATACTAGCCTCACTTAGGGCTAACATAATGAGTAGGTGTCAGAGGTACATTCATACGGTACCGCGGAAGGCTACAATTTGAGATTCCTCGCTGTATGTTGTCAAAGGTGAAGGACTCTTTCCCAGTTTTGACACTAAAAATGTTCAACCTGCTGCCAGGCCCGGTGAGGAATCTTCCTATTGGTGTTCAAGAAGAGGCTGTCAAGGTGGCTGATTGAAAGAAGCTATTACATTGTCAGTGGACATTTACTTGGGGATAGCTTTGAGAAACTGAGATGCAAACTCTATCTTGTTTCTCCAGTTTGAAGTTTTTCATTTATTTTCGACGCGATCTATTCGGTAACACCTGGCTAACGATCAAGTCTTTGGGTATTAACATAGCCACCTGTGATATAAGGCCCCGGCCTACGATATTGCAACGTCGCAGTGTAGGCCTAGAATCTAAAGGTGCGTACAGATATACGCGCCGCGAACATGAACAATTCACCTTTAATCAGCTGACTATATCTGTATTTTCACAGAAACGGAAAGATACAGATATAAAAAGCTTGGCATCAGCTGATTAAAAGTGAATTGCTCATGTTCGCGGCGCGTATATCTGTACGCACCTTAATACATGATTGGTGAAAAAGATTTAAAAAAATACCAGCTGATCAGCTGAAGAGAGTATCTAAAGGTTTATTTTTATTGAACCGTTTGAAATTCTTTGTTAACCCAGTTGTACTAATTACTGTCTATTATGCATATGTTCATAGCCATTTGTCTTATGGTATTGTTGCCTGGGGGAATGACACTAACGTTAAGAGACTGTTTGTTTTGCAGAAGCGTGCAATAAGAATGATTGCTCATATCCATGGTCGAACACATTGTAAACCTCTATTCCAACAAATGAAAATATTAACTGTCTCTGCTATCTATGCTTTTGAGAGTTTGATGTATGTGAGGAAGAATCTGGCATTTATTCCTTTGAATAATACTGTTCATAATCATTTTACTAGGAATGCGTCTGCTCTCAGAGTGAATCAATGTAATTATTCATACACACTAAATGGTTTTATTGAGTATGGCATCAGACTGTTTAATAATTTACCTGATAACATTAAATGTCTAGAGACTAAATGTTTTAAGAATAGAATAAAAACTTTCCTTGTTGAAAAATGTCCATACAATAAAAATGAACTGTTAGATAATATGTGCTTCATAATCTGTGATCTTATGACTGTTTTAACCCATCTGTTTTATATATGTTTTGACTTTGTTATGCATTTTGAAAAAATGTTACAGCAATAAAAAGAATTTGATTTGATTTTTTCACCAATCATGTATTAGATTGTAGCCTACACTGCGACGTTGCAATATCGTAGGCCGGGGCCTTGTATTAGAGGTGGCTATGGTATTAAGATAATTATTTGTACCGAATATTTTGAATGAAACTACAGCTTTCAAACCAACTGAAAGTGGATTTGATTCTTATAAAACTATTATACAGTGAAGCCAGAGTGCACCCTTCCAGCTACTAACCTAGAGCCATATTCTTATCTTATCTTCAATAAGATAATATTACGAATTTTTGGATAACTATTTCCCAATAATGTGAACGTCGTTCACCTAAAATAATAATGATAAATCAGTATTTTTTAAACCTATTAGCCTACCTTGTTCTTGTGGCTCTAAACAGTTGAAGCAGTCGCACTGGTCTCCCAACTCCTTTTTTCTACAAAACTTCTTCCTCAACAACTCTCGTATAACTTCCAATTCATTTGAGTACCTTTTGGAGGAATGGTACAAGATATTAATATGGAAGTACTACATAAAATTATAAAATCAGGGATGTATTATTTTGAAAATCTGAGAAATGATATTGCTTTTGTAGGCTATTGATAAATTCCATTGTCTTAAAAAATTGACAAATACTATTTAAATTTGAAATAACCACTTGTAGGCCAAGTGATTTTCAAGAATTAAGAGTAATACCTCTCTAATTAGTGATCAATTTACAATAATGAAGAATTAATTTTATAGGTTCTCTATAACTAGATAATGTAGTCTATACCTAAAGCCTATTTATCAATTTACTCACTTTATAATGTCTTCGTCTTTTATGCGCTCCTCATTCCAATTAAATACAACAAGTCCCAATAAAACATGTTTGCCTCGCTTTAAAAAATTCCTTTTCATGCACTCCAAGAATTGTTTTAATGCCACTTCATCCCATATTTTCATATACAAACAAAACATCTGTTGGCTGCGCCGAATTCTCTGAGCTAGTATGAATTCACATTGTTCCGCACACGACCTTAGTATATTCACTGATTGGTTTCTCAAAACTAGAGGCATATTTCGCATGGCTGTATTACATAAATAAATAACAATGTTGGAATAAATATTGTTCAATTTTCTACGGTTGGGAATTGTACTAGCGTAGCGTACTTTGTTTTGACAGAGTGCTCGTTTAAAGTTTGTGGAAAACATGTTGAAATGATTTTTCATAACATTTTGATGAATGTCTTTGCAAGAACGTTGAATACTGCTACTGCCAAAACATGTGTAGGTGAATAACAAACGTGGAATGCTAAATAATTGCATGTCAATGAATCACTGGGATAATTTTTCCTAATTTCGAGTGCATTACACTAAATTTAATTACAGAAAACAGTCCCAAAGAGGCATCTTAGTACATAGATGCCATCGATTGTTAAAATTGAACTTGCAGACGAAAGTTAGTACATAACCTCAATTTTGGATTCACGGCTGCAAACTTGCTTCTTCCTCTTCATGTTTGCTGTCATGTGATTATTCAAAAAAATTTCTTTCAAATGCTTGAACTCGATAAAATGAATTTTAAAATTGTAATAATGAGATAAGATTATCTAGGTTGCTAAATAACGTTTCACTGATGTTTTCATTTTTTCATTTAAGATCATATTAAATTTAGGTTGGTGAAATTGTAAAGAATATTGATGCATTCTGCTTTCAGCTGTTTACAACAGCTTTGTTTCTGCTGTGTTTTGATTTTGGGGTTATAAAATTATACGGTAATTATTGTTTTATTATAATATTTATATTTGTTTTTGATTTTATTTATCGTAAACTCTATTTTGCAAGTTATGCTTCCAAAATTTGATTAGTGTTAATTAGAACTACTAAATTTTTCAATTCCAAATTTTTTGATTTAGTAAGTTAAAAAATCTAGGTAATAGAAAGTTTAAAACTACTTACTTATCACAAAAAATCTGAACTAGCTTTTTTAATGTTGTACAAAAAAAGCTGTTTTTTGGATGTAGACTGGTTTGACGAATGCTTAGCCTAATTATTTTATGTCAAATCTAGGCATTGCGTACCACATGATCATTGTGCCTGTTGAGAAAACAAGATTATATTATAGAGCATACTGAGCGATGCCAGGCATAGAGCATGTTAGAGATTTAACTTAATTAGAGAACATGATAATAAGCATAATGGGTAGATCAGAGGAGTTTTATACTTGATTTTCCATTGTCCAGTGCTTCTCATAATGGTAAATGACCGCCCTCTTGATACTTGATATCTTTGACGTTGAATGAATTGAATTGAAAATGCCATTATTTACATAATAAAACCATACACTACAAGAGAATGTATATAAGAAATGTAACACAAGACAAAAGTTTTGACATAACCCGAAAGGTTGTCTGCCAGGAGTCTGTATCATGCTATCATTTCATATACTGTATACATTTCATTTTCATGTACTAAAAATTTCAAAATAATACAAAATTTTACACACATGCAATTAAATGATTAAACAGAATAAAAATAATCTTTAACATTGTCAGAAAAATCATAACTAACTTGAAACCGAAAAATAAATACAAGTGAATAAATAATACTACTTGCTCCACGACTACATATTTTAATAATTATTGAACTCCCTTATTATCTCATTTCTAACAGAATCTGCCCTATCCACATACCGCGTTAGCATACTTACTTACTTTATTTACTTTATCAGTCTTCCCAGCAGTCCTGTGGCTGCAGGAGTCGTCATGATTTTAAGGATTATCTTCTGTGTTTATATAGGTGTGTTTATCATATTCATTTATGTAGTAGTATGGCCGGTGAGTCAAATATCCTCTGAGCTGTTTTACGAAAACTCTATTTCCTGTGATTGATTTCAGGTTTTCAGGTAGCAAGTTGTAGAAAAAAGACCCTGCATATGTTGGGGATATGTTGGGGATCTGCTATATTTTCTAAGTCGGTGTTGAGGTAAATTTAGGTTGTGTTGGTTTTGCAGGTTGTAGCTGTGAAGATCCGACCCTAGTGTGGAATTTGTGTTCATTGCTTGCACTATTGATTCCAAAATATAGAGCGATATGACTGTCAGAATTTTGCTGCTCTGGAATAGGTCTCTGCACTGCTCAATCTTATTCACTCCTAGTACCGTTCTTATTGCTCTTTTCTGGATTCTCAGTATTCTTTCAAGGTTGGTTTGTGCTGTTGAACCCCAAGCCGCAATGCCATAACGAAGGTGCGATGCGAATAGTGAGTGATAGGCAATAAATGCAGTGCCTTCATCTGAGATGTGTCGTATTCTTCGGATCACATTGGCTGCTGAGGATAATTTCTTGCTAAGGTGGTCTATATGGTGCTGCCATGTCAGGTGGCTGTCTATTAGTATGCCAAGGAATTTTGTGGAGCTTTTTGTCATTATGTTGTCATCTATATGTTCCGTTGCTGCGCCATTTCCTGTAGGTGAGAATTTGAGGTGGACTGTTTTGTTTTTGTTCATAGTTAGTTGTAGTCTATTGCATATTGAGGTTACTTCCTCTATTGCCGGTCCGATTATATTTGTTATTGGTGTGGTCTTCTCAGATGGAATAAGTATTGTGGTGTCATCTGCAAACAAGATGCATTTTTTCTCACTCTGTAGCTCCTTTGGAAAGTCATTTATGTACACCAGGAAGAGCAGAGGGCCAAGTTATGGATCCCCAGGGGTACACCTCTGGTCACTGGGCGAAGTGAAGATTTGTAGGTAGTGGTGAAGTTGTTGTTATGGTGGACAATCTCCACATACTGTAGTCTTTCTGATAGGTAGTTATCGATCCATTTAAGTGCCTTACCCTCAATTCTCAACTTTTTCAATTTTAATTTCAAGATGTTCCAGTCTATAGAGTCGAATGCTTTTTGCAGGTCTATGAAGAGTCCAGTGGCTGTTTTGTGCGTTTCCCATATTTTTTTTTTTTTTAGATTACGTCCTAAAGACTCCAGTCATGGAGTATAAGACAAGTCATGTTATTACATAATAATTCTAACACTAAGTAGTTCAACCTAGTTTAGGTTTGAAAGGAATTCTTGTACACTATAAAAAGCTCTATCAACTAAATATTTTTTCATTTGTTTTTTGAAAATCTTCAAATCATCATTACTTTTCAAGATTTGAGGTAGCTTGTTATAAAATTTCCTACCAATATAATTGTTTTTGTTCAAATAACCTACTATTGTGACCCATTATATGATAATCTGCTCTGTTTCGCGTATTATACTCATGAACATCTGAATTCTGGATCACACCACTCGTTTTCACATGCATTACAACTTCATATACATACAAAGATGGCACAGATAATAGACCAAGCTTTTTAAATAAAGGCCTACAAGAGTCTAACCTATTCACTTTCTCTATACATCTGAGTGCCTTCTTTTGAATCTTAAACACTGTCCATATTTTGTTGAGATGAATTACCCCATACTAAAATAGCATACCTAATATGAGATAGTATAAGTCCATGGTAAGCAGTTAACAGTAGTTTTTTATCATTCAGCCTAGCAAGCTGCCGCAGGACAAATACCCCAGATGATATCTTATTACATATCCTCTCAATGTAAGGATGCCATGTTAATTTCCTGTCCAATAAAATTCCCAAGAATGCTACTTTCTCTTCTTGGTCCAATTCATTTTCCTCTACAAACACATTTATTTCTCTATCCTCTACTGAATTATATTTGTTATTACATATGCTATTTATGTCGTTGCATAGTTCTGATATAGCTGTAGTAGTGCTAAGACCCCTCCTGAATCCATGTTGTCTCACAGTCAGTAATAAGTTGCTTTCCAGGTGAGTCATCAGTTGATTGTATATTGCTCGCTCTATGATCTTAGATGTCACTGGAGGATTAGCAATTGGTCTAAAATTCTTTGCATCATTTTTATTTCCACCTTTAAATTTTGGGTAGATCTTGGCGATTTTGAGGTTTTTTTGGGAATGCAGCCTGTTCCATAGACGAATTTACTATGTCCAGTAGTGGTGTAGATAGTTCTTCCCCACAGTACTTTAGAATTTTTTCCCGTGATGTCATCGTGGCCAGCAGAGTTGTTGAATTTGAGTCTTGCAAGTAGATGGTCCAGTTCCTCTTTAGTAATTTTCCTGAATTCGCAGAGTGCTGGTATATCGTTGGCTGTAGTAATGTTTTTCTGGGTGAAGTGTGTGTTTAAAAAGTTGCTGAGTGTTCCACTTTACTTTTCAAATGTGTCCTTTTTTTATTCATTACATCCAAATCATATAGCTTTTTCAGATTGTTGTAGTGTTCCTTGTCTGTTACAGATCCGGGAAGCATGTATTTATTTTGAGCATTGGCTAGTCTTCTTTTTAAAAATGGTATTGTTATCCCAGAATATTGTCTTTTGAATGTTACTGATTTTCTTGAGCTCTTTAGGCATTATGTGATCCATATGGAGTCGCAGTATTTTAGTGAAATTTTTATACTTTGAGTCAACCTGTGCAGAATCAGTTATTGTACTCCAGCTTATTTGCGCTAATTCCGATTTCAATAATTTTAGGTTTTGTAGTGAGTAATTCCTGGCATATCTATACATTGTAGATTTGGTATTGGATGTTGAGTGGATTTCACAGAACAGTGCATGATGATCTGATATTTGGTTGGGGTAAGCTGTGCATTTGATAAGATCAGTTGACAGGTTGTGGTAGCAACCATCAATGCTTTTCATTGATGATGTTGTTATTCTTGTAGCCGGTATGTCGTATATAGAGCATCCATGCTGTGTGAGCATGTTTCTCAGATCTTTGTAGTTTTGTTTGTCAGTGTTTAGTATGTTAATCACCAAGTATCACAAGTCTATAATGTTTAGCTGTGTATTTTTGAAGTAAATATCCAAGTTTAGTCAGGTATTCATTTTCTGTTTTGGGGTTAGGTGATCGGTAAGTGCCTATAATAATCAGGTTGAAGGGTTTTAGTTTAACTTTCATAGCAATTGTTTCAAAAAATTGTTATGTAGGCCAGCATGGTGCTTCCATAGGTACAACATCAGTAGTGGATTTTATGTAGTCTTTCTTGTAAATTGCTATGCCACCCCATAGACATGCTGTTCTACAAAAATTTGTTATGAGTGTGTAGCCGGGAAGTTTTGTAAGTTGTAATTCTTCCTGTTTGAGGCCGTGCTCAGACAGGATTACTATATCTGGGGAAAATTGATTTAGCTCTATTGTAAGTCTGTCTATTTTCCCTTGTAGGCCTCTTTGGATGTTAAGGTGGTAGATTGTAAATAGTTTTTTCTATAACTGCTTTGTTGGAGATATTGTTTTGTTTGGATTTCTTTTGTTTTATTAGTTTTGATTTCTGATTGCTGTGTTGTAGTTGTTTTAGTGAAGTGATTTTCTATGTTTCGTGGAGAGGTGAGGCCAACTCCTCGTTTGGGGATTTCTTGTTACTGCTCTCCCTGTCCCCGGTCAGTGCCTCCATTAGCCTCTCAGCCAAAATCCTAGATCCCTCTCAAGTCAGATGTAGTCCATCCCATCCTAAATGGTGTTTGTTAAGGCAGTTTGAATTGTCTACAAGTGTTATCTTTAGCTGCTCGCACATAAAGTTCAATACATTATTTGTCTCAATGATAAACCCATCATTTACATCCTTCCGAATCGGTTAGATGCCACGTACACTTGGTGTGTGGGGAGCGCTTGATATTTGCTTCAATTGTGAGCCAAACAGGGCACATTACGTGGTCTGGTGTTTTTGACCTAGGTAGATTGTTTGAGCCAATGTTGATTAGTACTTTTGGAGGTAGTGTGGTTCTGTTTTTTAAGAATCTACTAATATCTTGAATTTTCCCACCTGGGATGATTTTCACATTGATGGCCTGTTTGCTCTTATCCTGTATTATACTTGTGGCATGCTTTAGTAAGGAATCATCCACTATCAGTGCCCTGCTGTTCTGTACTTCACCCCCACTCACCTCCTCCCCTCGGTCCCCTGGCAGCAGCTCCTCATCTATTTCCCTGCTTGGCTGTTTTGCAGCTGGCGGTACAGTCTTTGTTTGAACAGGTGGGCTGCTGGCATCTGTGTGTCCCCGGCTGCTCTCTCCTGCATCTCCCCCACTGCTCTCGATGTCGTTCACCAAATTTATCGTATCCTGTTCTGCCTTTCTCCTGATGGGGCATGTAGGCTCGGGGTAGATGCCCCGCGTGAAATCGAAAATTACATTTTCTAGCCTATAAATAACATCAGTCTTTCTCGCCAATGCATCTGAGAGTCTATTTCTATCAGTTTTTAACAATTGGATTTCGTCTTTAAGCTCCTTTATATCCTCAAGTAGAAGTTTAATTATTTCATCATAATGGACAGTATGACTTGTCCTAGTTATATTTCTTGGTGTGGGGTTATGGCGCCTATAGGTATTAGTTTCAGATATAGAGTTAGTTTGAGCTGAAGAATTATTCAGCATTGATGAAATTAGGATGGCTTCGTCAGTAATTAGTGTTGTACAGTTTTCACACATCCATGTTTGTTCATTACATTCTCCTTTCATCATCAAGTTGTACTGTTCGTCAGTAATGTTTACACATTTTATGTGGTACCATTTGTTACTATCACATTCACAGGCCACTGCCCTATCCTCATCATGCACTATGAGATTGCAGACACTACACAGGGAGTGGTGTCGAGTGTCTATTTCATCAGTATTCTTGTCGTTGCTAGTTGTAGGCTTTGTTTTTTTAGTTTCCTGTGATGTTGTAGGTTGTTTATTCTTCATCTTGTAAGAGTCAATGCAAGTAGTGGAATATTCTAAAGCTTGTCTTTTTGTTGAGAGAGTTTATAGGTGAGCAAATAGAATCGGTCAATCTACAGTCTATGAGAGCCTACAAAGAAATTAAGTGCCTTGGAGATTTCCGATTAATTACTGGTATTTTGAGACGTGCAATTGTCTATATTTAAAAATTGTTATGGTCGTTTATTTTGATTGACACAAGATATGGTCAATGATGTGCATGTAAGTTAACAATTGTCAAATATGTAAAATATAAAGAACATCAGTTAGGCTATGTCAATTAAATTGTAAATTAACAGCACATTAGTCAACCTTCTTCGGATGTACATAAAGCCCCAATTTTATCAAAATAAGTGGTTAGTTTGATTATTCTCAATTAGAATAGATTTTTCATTCAATTCTGTTGTGCACAACACATAAGTCAACCTTTGTCGGATGTACATAAAGCCCCAATTTTATCAAAATAAGAGAGATTTAAATTGATGTAATAATTTATTTTCCATTTTCTCAAGGGCTGTCACTTACATGATACTTGTCAGTCTGGAGATGAGAGGTCAATTCAACCTCTCATCTCCAGACTGACAAGTATCATGTAAGTACTGCTCGGCTCAGCAGTTTCAGGAACGTAGAATATGCATTTTTAATTCTGCAAATTGAAATTTGTAATCTTTATTTTGCTTTCAGTTACTATTTGGATAGAATTTCTACTATTTTTTGGAAAAAATGAGTTCCCCGCTACGGGAAGATTCAGAAGACACTGAAAGTGTGAGTAACTGGTATAAATATTCTATTTGAACTCAATCATTCTACTTATATTTTTGTAGATACATTTTCTGGCTATAATGTAATTGTAAAAATATCACTTAATAATAGCATTATAGCCGGATAGTGTATTTAAAGAAATAAATACTTGAAAATGTACTAGTTAATTACTTATTAAAGAATAAAAATAATTTCGTTTGAAAATTGGAGTTTACAGATGGAATACAAAATAAATGATACTGCGTCTTGAATAATCATCCATCAATTAATGTACTGATAAATCAAAAGTTAACCCTTAGGCTCAACTCACACTTACGCGACTCAGGTCGAGAAGAGACTTGACTCCAGTCGAGAGCATGTGATTTCAAATGGTGACAGTCGCGGAGACTAGAATCGACTGGTCTGAGTGTCTCCATTTGGAAACACATGCTCTCGACTAGAGTCGAGTCTCTTCTCGACCTGAGTCGCGTAAGTGTGAATTGAGCTTTGAAGATACTTTAGTAAGCCCCTCGGGCTGGAGAACTCACTCATGAACTATTGTACTGATTTTGAAATTAGCAACTTTTAATTATTTTTTAATCAATTCAACTTCTTAGTTTACTATTTAATTATGGGCAAATAAGTCAGAAACAGAAATCATTTATAGCTGAAATCACTTGTTGGCGCAAAAAGGATAGACACTTTCTTGATAACTCTCAATTATTTTGTGAAATCTCTTGAGCAGTCAGCTGAATGATTAGTCACTACAAATTATTTTCTCATGTACTTTCAATGTGATCCTGTTATATCCTCAAGAAGTATGAAGGAGTGAGTCAATCGAACTCGATCTGTACAATGATTTAAAGAATAAGTTTGAATCATTTTGTTACTCTATTGAATCATTATACAGTATCAGTTATGATTCATTCAAATAACAACTTGAGTCTTAAGAATTTGAAGTTGATTTATGAAGAGTGGCCTAATCGTCGATCACATCCACAAACCGACACCGATACAAGGCTCTAGTTATTATAAGTAAGAATTTGCTACGATCGTTTAATTAAATAAAAATCATTATCAATTCATCTCTTTCATTTAAATTCTATCCTTTGTATTATTTTATTTATGATATTTTGCAATATTTGAAACAAATTGGTACGATGAATTCAAGTGTTGCTTACAAAAGAATTAAGAGATTGAGTTTTTGAACCTTATCAAGGGTAAAATTGATTACTCATCCTTTTCAAAATCTATTTTATAGTTGCCCTATGTGACTGAGCCAGGCATTTATTGACAAGGACAATTATTTGATCACTGTAATGTTAGAGTGTTTAAAAATAATAATATTACTTGTTCATGTGGTACCTGTATTAGTTAATCAACTCAACTTACACTTGATTTAACTTGAATATTTTTACAGGAAAGTGCATCCAGTGTTTCTCACATAGATTATCGGAAGTTGAAAAAAGATGTGAAATATATTGTTTGGCCACCAGTGGAAGTAGAAGTTGATACGGTATGTAGAATATTAAAAAAATGACCACATATTTATTAAATAACTAGCAGGTATCCAGTGCTCCGCAAGTGTCCAATTAAAAACTTGACGTAATTAAATCTTGAAGAATTAAAAATAGGCCTATAACCATCCATGGTAAATAAAGAATCTATGTGTAAAATTTTAATTTATCAGACCAGTAGTTCAGACTTGATGATGCGTCATTCTTGAATTTCCCATCTGGTACGTGTATAAGCCGGTTTATTACTTTATTATAATGTAGACTATTTGTTTTACTCATTCTCATTTTATTTTTTATATCAAGTAGGTTGAGAATAAATGCCATACCGAGAGTAAGAAAATAAGCAAATTTATTTTTACCTTAGATTAGTTGAATATTTTTCAGATTTCAATAGTTTTTCATCAGTACGGTAGTCACAATTTTCAAATTAATGCAGCGTTCATTCAATATTTTCATTCATTTCTATCTCAATTTTTCACATTTTTTCTTCATCCATAATTCAATTGAAACTTATATTAGGTTTGTGTTAATTTCATCTCAAGTCCTACATTTAAATTAATTTGTTTATTTTTCTCATTATCAACTAAGTATACCATTTATTGAGTGTCAAGCTCATTGAATTCAATATTTTTCAAGGATTCTCCAATTATTAGCCTGTAACTCTGATTATAATCAATTTTTTCCTTCTTTTCTTCTATAATAAGTAATTGGTAAACTATGCAGGTTATTCAGCTACCCTATAATATTAATTTTTTAGCATTTCAGTAACCACGTCAATTTATTGCATCTCATTTGTCTTATCTTTCTCTTCTGGCTCAGTTATCTTGAACCACATTGAACCGGAATACTGAATAATTCAATACAATTTCCTGATCATTGACCGATTTCGCCATCACCTTTCAATTATCTCCAGAAGTTTCTCCCGTTTTCACGTACGACTATTAAATTCAACTGTGATTACATGACATCGTCCAACAAGAACAATCAGAGAGGCGGAACACGTAATTTATTAGCAGTTAATGACGGTTGAATTTGATAGACGTACGTGCAACCGAGCCTATAGGTTGAAAGTTCCAGAACTCAAATTGGTGATTGTTAACTGAAAACTAATAATTTGTAGAATGCGAAAATAATGATAATAATAATATTTTCTTGTCAGAAGGCCACGAAGGCAAGAGACACAACGTCAAAAAATTTTCATTCAAACAGTACCTGACTATTACGTACTACATAGGCTAATATTAATAACACTCTACTCTCCGACAGGAAGATGAATTAAGAAACACTCATTTTTGTCTCATAGAATCCGTTCAGCTTTGTGATGTATCGAATGATTGCACAACCCCTAATTTATACATTAATGAATTTTATAGACTATTAAGTGAAGGAAACAAATTGCAATACCGAGTAAGAATCACAATCTTATCAAAGGCAGATAAACAACAGTTTGTTATCTGACCTATAAAGGCTGCACCTAGTGAATCAAATATAGTACATTTTTTTAGAAATTGAGTAATAAAACCACATATTATTCATAATGTTTTATTATTTTGAACGGTAGTCCAAATATTTTGAGGATGGAATTGAACCGGTTACATAATCTCAAATAAATCAAGGCTTGCTTGTGCCAACAACTAGCCAATTGAGAAGGCAGCTTGCTTAATAATTATTTGCAATAGCTATATGAAATTAATTTTTATCTTTAAATATTACAATTCATATGCCGAATATGCCCAAATATTTATTCATTATCTGTCATAAAGCTATATTTATTTTAGAATTTTTATATGATTTGGTTATGTGTAGTAATTTGGGATTGACATTCAATCACACCAAAAACAATATAAACAAAAGAAATATTTATTATTATTATTACAAGCATGTGTGTTATTATATGTATTTATACTTTTACTTTATTTTATAAAATTACGTCTATGTTTCACAAATTCACGTATCAGCTATTTTGAAGCTCACAAAATTAGCGCCAGAAAAGTTCTTTTGAATTGCTCAGCCTATTTATTTATTTAACAAATGTATATCTTAATAGATGTGTTTATATTGTTTATTTTTTGTTTTAAAGGAACCTAATAATAATTTAGAACAACTTATAATATGGAATTTTTTCTCATTAAAAGCTTTAAAGTTGGATCTATTTACACTACTCAATTGGTGCATTTGTTACGTCATGGGATCTGACCAATTCCGAATTAGTATGCAAATTTGGAGAGTATTAATTTCTGAGAAGAAACTCAGGTGGAAATTGGAAGAGGAGAACTCGAGGCCATTTTCGACAAATCACCAGTGGGATACAGACCTGGTCTGCATATTTAATTTTTTAAAAGCTTTAATTCCTGTTTTAATGTAATTTAATCTTTGTTCTTTCTGTTTTTTAAAAGTTCTTCTAAAGTTCCTATAATCATCTGTGATATTAATTTTTGCGAATTCATTTAAAGAGTCCCTAAAATTTTAATAGTGAGGTATGATCGACGATTTTCGCCATGGGTGAAGGATCCAGCTGGCACGAAATATTCTATGGCCGAATATATTCCAAATACCAAAACGGAAACAATAGTCTACATAAGTTATTCGAATATATAAAAGGGGATCCCCGCTCTTTTACAAAAATTATACAGCGTATAAATTCGTCATTTGGGAAAAAGTCATGACCATAGATTTAAGGGTACCAAAATTATTATAAATGATTTTTATTCAATAAGTAAAATTTAATATTCACGCTGTACTCAGCCAAAAGGTCTATTTCTTTAGGCGAACCTTCACCCTGAAATATTTTTATTTGTGCATTTAGTATATTTTAAAACTATAATTTTGTACAAGCCTACTTGGCCTACTTATTTTTTGAATGTCTTTTGACCCTTTCCAAGGGCTATCACCTATCTCGTTTAATCAATTTAAAATCATTACATTCTGATGCAGTAATTACTATTTGAAGATTTAATTTTATTATCATTTAATATTTATTCATTATCAGTTCGTACCTACATTTTATATAATTTGTTCATCTATCAATTCAATTTTTGCTATTTGGATATTTCTTATAACAATACATTTATATTATCTATCCACTTCTCTTAATTTATTTCATTACACTTCCAAATCCGTTCTTTCTCAACTGACACATATCAATCATGCAAGACACGAGCTGCTTATTAGTAGTCAGATATTGATGAGTATTATAAATATTATTAGAATGCTATTTCTTCTGGCGGTAGATGGTAGTCGATATTCATATCAAGTAATAAAACATTTTATTGGAGATATCCCCCCAAGTCAAATAAGATCGACTGCCATCGACCTACCACACCGAGCTGTATTGGATCCAGCATTGACAACCAGCTAATGCTACAAGGGGAGTTAATTGATCGCATAGACAGCATCAATATTAAACTCAGTGCTTGAAGCATCCACTATTTTGGTTTAGCCCTTTTCAACATTACAACCTATAGTATTTGTCAGAGACCCGGTTCGCGTGGATTTGCCATTTTGTTTGTTGTCTTGTGCGGTATAATATCTCTCCCAACTGTAAAACAGGTATTAGAATTTAAGTATTCTGGTTATTATTCAGAGAGTGGATTTATTCCGAAGTATAGATCTCTGCTTGGTCCTGGCGACAGCATTGACTATAACAGACAGATTCAAATTGAACTGCATCTTATTATTGAATTGAATTTTATTTTATCATATTTCCAACTACAGAATTAGTTCAGAAATGTACAGTTCCAACTTTGGCTACCTTGTAGACCGTCAACCTACCGATTCAGCAAACTATTTTTTCAAATCAATCTTTTACTATACACCATTCATTCTGCCTAGATCACACAACCACGTCACCGTCTATGCATTTGCAAGGCCGTGCGAATATCAACATAACCTATAATTATGAGGTACAGTTTCATAATCTCAAAGTTTTCAATTATTTATTTAGTGTTGTCCATGCCCTCCCAGGAGCAGGACGTGACAGCTTTTATAGTGAGTTTTGTGTCAGCCAATCATGAAAGGCATTAATCTATAGTGAGATCCACTTCTTACTGTCAGCATTCCTTATATTATAACATCGTTGCTTCCCATTCAAGCTATGTTATAATATAATTCAGTTACAAGAAACAATTCAATCAACCTCCACAAATGGCCGCTACAATATCAATATTTTACTTGTGGCTGAACTATCTATAAGTCTATAACAGTCTCAATTCTCGAGTAACAGTCTTTGATTAGTGAAATTTCATTCTTTGTTCACTTTTTCATATCATTTGTAAAATTAATACTAATCATTGAAATTATTAGAATAAGGATTAAAAGACAAGCCTTGAGCTATTTTTCTTCCAAATTTGAATGAATTGTCCAGAATAAGGTTATGTTTTACAGTATCAAGTGAAACTCGCTAAACCTATCTGTTAGTAAAGCAAACTTTCATTCTGTTTACAGATTGATAGCGACAACGAGGCAGACTCCAGCGACGACACCGACCCGCACCCGACAAAAAAGCGCAAAGTTCTGAGAATGAAACGGAAAAAAGTTGCCAGCATTCCATCTCACTTTTGCCCAAAATGCTATGATAAATTCCCTTCACAGGTAGCGCTAGCGTTGCATCTACAAGTGCACTACAGCAACGAAATCTTCTGTCTCACTTGTCAGAAACAATTTTCCGACAAATCCGAACTGGACTTACATTCGAGGCAAGTGCACACTCAGCCGATGAAGATCAGTTGCAAAACATGTTGTAAGACTTTCACGTATCGTTCGTACGCTTCGAAAGATGTGTATCGGAAGGACTTCGTATGTTTCTTTTGTAATAAGAAGAGTGTCGACCGAACGAAGGGTAAATAATGTTGAATGACTCAATAGATTGAAGGAAAGCAGAAGATGATCAGTTGAAAAAAGTGTTGTAAAACCTTCACTTACCGATCGTATTATTATATACGTCGAAAAATGTGTATCATAATTTCGTATTATTTTGTATGTTTATTTTGTGATAAAAAGATCGTCGACCATACAAAGAGTCAATAAGCCAAAATTATACGTTACCAAATAATGATTTGGTGTGGAGCAATTCAATGGGAATAGGTGGAATTCCAGTTTTATCTATAAAGTGATACTGAAGACGTTTGTAAGTTCAACTCGAAGAACAAAAGTCTAAAAATTTGGATAAGTTTCACCAAAAAGAGTTGAAAATTTAGAGCTGGAAGTTTGATAGAAAGATAACTTCAAGACACTCACTAAACCAGGGATTCCAACCTTTTTTGTACGAGGCCCCTCTCTGGTTATTTGGAGACCTCCAATGCCCCCCTAAACATATAAGCTTTCCATTTTGCAATACCCTATTTCCACGGTGCCGTACATACCAACTCCTACTTGTACAATTATGTGCCTACTTGATACGATGAGAAGTGTATTTTTTTGTTCACTGTTGAATGCAGTAAAGCAGATTGGAAAGATTCGATAATTGCACGTATGATGAAAATCATTCACAACTCAGAAGAACTGGAAGTGACCAACAGAAAAAGATCGGCAAATAAAAGCTTTCACACATGCAATAAACTGCTTAGCTCAAGACTCCTCTCACATACATCAAAACTAAGACTATACAAAACCATCATAAGACCAGTACTACTATAGGCTTCAGAAACATGGATACTGAATAGAAAAGAAGAAAAAGAGACCATTGTTTTTGAAATCAAGATTCTTCGAAAAATTTTTGGCCCAACACTAGAGAACGGAGTTTGGAGAATCAAGCACAACTACTATGTAATACGCCAAATATTCAATGAACCAGACATAGTGGGTGAGACTAAAAGCAGAAGGTTACGGTGGACGGGACACATTCTGAGGAAAGAAGAAAGCGCTCTGACAAACAGTGTACTGAGGAATAATCCTATAGGAAGGAGACCAGCTGGAAGGCCAAAAACTAGATGGTGGGACCAGGTCCGAGAAGATATGAGGAGGATGGGCCTAAAAGAGGAGGACGCGGGTGACCGAAACTTTTGGAGAGGCTTAGTTGATGAGGCTAAGTACCGACTGGGGTACGAGTGGCCACCGCAGTAAGTAGTAAGTATGATGAAAATCAAAACAAGTATTCCATGAAAAACAACTATAATTGCTGATACAGAATTTAACTTGTTTTTTGTAGTTTTAAAAACTGTAGTCTTCTTTGATAAAGTTTACAACTTTATTGAAACTTTACAAAAACAATTATGAAAACTTAGAAAGACTTTATTTCAAAGTACTGGGGAAATTATGTTTGTGATTTCTTTATTTATTCCATTTGGGTGTCACGTCCCGCCTGGACTTTCTCAACGCCTCCCCCCCCCCCAAGTTGGGAACCCTTTTAGTGACTAAACGGACCAGTGTAGAATCTCAACAAATTGAATCTATAAAGAATGTTTAAAAATTAGTAGCCCAATTTCCAAAAATTTATTAAGAGAATAAAAATTTATTGTTATTACGTTGAATATGTTCCCTACGAAATTCTGATCATTTATTATGTTTGTTTTTTTTATAAAATTTTGTATTTTATGAGTAATTTAGTATGTGATAAGGCAATTAAGACCTCTTACATTAGAAATAATAATCTTTTTGAGGTCGGACCATTCATTTAAAAACACTGTATGGTTTCATCAAATAATAATTATATTCTCAAATAATAATAATTAATAAGTAAGATTCCTGATAGTTTGTTGTATTCTTGAATAAAGTTTATTTTGCTACCATACAGTATTGTGATGTTTAATTAAATACACAGGATGCCTCAGAACTGTAGTATTTTAAGTATAAAGGTGATGCCGCTTCAAAAAAGAAAAATGTAAAATTCTCTTCTTTTGAGCCTAGTACAAAGAACAATATTTTTTATAATTTATTGTATACTGATTCAAAAAAGACAAGATCAGTGAAACTGAAATTTTTTCAATAATACATTATTTTTTTACTTGATACTTGAGCTATCATGATGATAATATTGTAACTTGAGATACCATGGCTCTGTGGCTCCATTACCCATGTTTAGATTAGGACAACATTATTTTTATTCCAAGTTTTACATAATATTGAAAGACATAGTTACATTGAGTTAGAAATATAGTTGCAACAATATTGGTTTGAATATCTTAAGTTTATTTAGAAAATATTGGAGTTTAAATCCTTGTTGCATAATAAAGTGAGTAATAGCATGCTGTATTACAAAATTTATATTTATATGTGATGAATTTGATAATATTCTGTTGTGTAACTACAAAATTTAATCTTGGGTAGAACAGAAGTTCAATGTTATAACTCATGTTCAAGGGATTACCTTTGTATCTTAGATAAAATACAGTAGATGATTATTTCATCTTCAATGCTAAAACTTTTCTTATTTGCTTCATAAATCAATAATATTGAAAAAATGAAATGTTTTACTCAAATTTATTAATAATCTGACATTTTGAAATCAGTTGAGTTGGTTTATTAATATAAAAGCTATTATTATAAAGTTTTACAAGTCTGTTCATTATCCGATGCTAAGTACACATTGTGCAAGTAGGCTATACACTAAAATATACATGCTCACAGTAGGCTTCTACATTATTTGACATCAAATCTCCACATTTTTTTATCTACAATGATAGTCAATAATACCGTGATAATTTAAAAATATAACAATAGTGGGTCTGAATCACAGATTTTCTATGATGCTACGAATAACTGAACTATAATTTAAAATATATCATATATTAATTAGGCAGTAGGCGATTCTCAGCCTGTAATTCGTCCAAGAACTTTATGATAACGTTTTTGATCGAGAAAGCTTTTAAATGATATCTATTGAGAAGGCGAAAATTCATTGGAACGAATGAGGCAGCATAATATGAAATATATGGTACTAAACATCTATAATCTGAAGTAATGAGATAATATGAAGACAGAAGAAAGAGTTTATTTCAAAAGTGATTGAAATATGAAGTATTAAGCATTAAAAGGAAAGAAGTAATGTGAAGTACGGTATTGAAAGGTGATAGTTCCAGTTTCCAGATTATTTTTGTTACTTATGTCAATCAGACATTAACTCGGGCCACCAAGGTATCTAGAATTCTAGGTACATTGTTGGGTCACCAATCACATTGCTTGTAAATGAGGCTATTTTGAAACATCGAATTTTCCTGTTTTAATAACAATTATGATAATAATCAATCATTATTATAAATTTGACACTCGTCATATCCAAAGCCCATCAACTTGATACATTCAAAAAATCACATTCAATTGAAACTTTTCCATTCTATATACTTTGATCCTACAAAATATGAATTCCATGAATTTATTAACAGCTCCGGTCCCAACTTCTAATCCAATATACAAAAATCTTTCACCTTCCCTTCTGATATCCTTCAATCCACATCTTACTTCAAATTAATTAATGGCTCATAATTTTCAATTGAAAAATAATGAAACCCAATAATAGGCTGTGGTGTGCCTTTTGAGACCGTTATATTTCTTCAGTCTTAACGGTTCAATTAGGATTTGAATAAAAGTAAATCCTCATTCAAAAAATAGTACCGTAGTACACATAGAAGATTATTTTACTTAGTACCTCTTACAACCAATTCACAATATAGGCCAGTGAATATCCAGTCATTTCATAATACATTTATAAATACACAACAATTAATATTCACAAACACATCTATCCATATATTTATTCATATTAATATTTACAATTTTCAAATGAATCAACTATTACACATTTACTGGTTGAAAGAGTACTAGCAGAGAGAAATAATATTAATTATAATTTATAATACTAATATATTATAATAATAATTATTATTAGTCATACTACTGGGAACTTTCACTACTTGACATAACCCTTACCATTCAAGTCTTTACTATAAAGCCTTGAACATATCATGATATTCTCACTAACAAATCCCAAAAAATATATTCAATCTTTACTGGGAATTTTCACTTGTCATTACACCTTCCCACTCGATCAAGGATCAAGTACTAGTCATCTCGAACGTATTTTCTCTCTTTCATACCCCAAAAAATGTTTTGAATCTCTTTATTCCAATCATTTACTGGGATTTTCAACTTCACACCTTACCACTGAAGTCTTCACTTAACTATTAGAATAACTTACACTTTTTCACTATCCAATCCTCGAAAACGTCTCTGATGTCTCAAAGTCATTAGTGTTTCAATAAAGTATTTTGTTGCAGCTACTCGAATATTCTACAACTTGAACATAGTTCAATACCAAATCCCCCATGAAGCTTCCAATGTCTTTTATTCAAACTCTACTGGGAATTTTCACCTTATTACACATCACATTTTACATATATGAATGATTTCACTCCACCAACTCAAGTCTTCCCTAACAACTTGAACATAAATAGTATCAGCTCAATACAAAGTCCCTCATGAAGTTTCAAATGTCCTCAATCCAAAATCTTTACTGGGAATTTTCACATAATATTACACATCATACCACTTAAGTCTTCCCTAACAACTTGAACATGGTTTTCATGACAAATTTTCAAAGTAATTTTTTGATAACAACTTGAACATAGTAGGATCAGCTCAATACCAAATCCCTCATGAAGTTTCCAATGTCTTCAATTCAAGTCTTCACTGAAATTTTTTACTTGCCATTACACCACTCAAGTCTTTCCTAACAACTTGAACAAAGTTTCCAAATACCCAAAAAAATGTCTTCAAAGCCTCTTCCGAAAATGGCTTTGTGTTGCCACCACCTGTAATGCGCATGCGCTCTATATGAGCGTGTCGGCGTCGCGGTCAGACATCTGGTCGTCGGTCTGGCATCGCGACGCGGCGTCGAGCGGTGATGGCGACGGCAGGACTCAGTCCAGCCGTCGCAGTGGCTGCTAGGCGCCGCCCTTAGCGCCTTGGGCGGACATGTACATCGGCTCCAAGTTCGGGAACTGGCTATGGCCCTTGGACGGCCCTAGGCAGTTGCACGAGCATACTGATACCTGTCCAAACGAGATTTGATTAACATCCAAGTTCATAATACTTATTCATTACGAAGAATTTAGTTGAAATCATTCATATTATCCAGTATATAGAATGGAGTGACCTATAGTACTAATAAAGTAAATATAATACAATGGATATTACACAGAGGGGTCCAAAAATATGAATACACTTTTTGGTAACGCACTAGCAGGCTGTTCCAGACCATAGTACCAAAACCAAGATCATTTAGACCAAGTACGTAGCTTGAGCTACGTCCTTTCAAATAAGATTTCTCTCAATGTAAATCAGTCTGTCCATTTCAAAACGGTGTAAGATCGCGTCGTGTTGTCAAGGCTACGTTTTCTAACTTAGTCGTCGCTTCGTATTTCTGGCTGCGCGTGCGCTCTGAGCTGAACAATGACACTTGGGCACAGTTCAAACTGTAATCAAATACAAAAATCTGGTGTGGCGCACTCATACAGCTTTCCTTGCCGTTATGAGAATTGATCACCTGACGCTAGTGTTCACGCGCATCTCAAGTCTACTAACTTATAAACAAAGATCTGAGCCAGCTGGTGACAGGACAATAACGCTGGAGACATACGAGGTCTGCTATCTCTTCATAGTGAATCATTTAATAGATTCAACAGTTTGCAATTGGATTGTCACATTTTCTCGAATTTCGAGATTATTTTCAATTTTAGGTGAAAATGTTACTGAACATTAATTGTAGAGATTTTCATGCTCAATC
Source organism: Nilaparvata lugens (assembly GCF_014356525.2). Classification (NCBI taxonomy): domain Eukaryota; kingdom Metazoa; phylum Arthropoda; class Insecta; order Hemiptera; family Delphacidae; genus Nilaparvata; species Nilaparvata lugens. The sequence goes on from NC_052507.1 coordinate 57,673,404, forward strand.
TTTTCCACTCGATTTTTTTGTTTAAATTATGTACCTATCTGAAGCCTGATAATTGGGAATCTAAAATCAAACTTTACATAGATGGGGCGGAGCTCCTGAATGTTTAACAGTTATGGGACTTGTGGCAGGTGATAGAGCTTATCAATGACTATTTTAGATATACATTTAATCAAAATCGTTGAAGCCGTTTTCGAGAAAACCGCGAAAACCCCTGTTTTTGACAACATTTTCTCCATTTTAGCCGCCATCTAGAATTGCATTCGATCGAAATTGTTCGTGGCGGATCCTCATATTGTAAGGACCTTAAGTTCCGAATTTCAAGTCATTCCGTTAATTGGGAAATGAGATATCGTGTTCACAGACGCACATACACACACACACACACAAACACATACAGACCAATACCCGAAAACCACTTTTTTGGACTCAGGGGACCTTGAAACGTATAGAAATTGGGGTACCTTAGTTTTTTTCGGAAAGCAATACTTTCCTTACCTAGGGTAATAGGGCAAGGAAAGTAAAAATCTGGTGTGGCGCACTCACACAACTTTCCTTTCCGTTATGAAAATTGATCACCTGAGTGATCACGCACATCTCAAGTCTACTATTCAAGAATCTGAGCCAGCTGGTGACTGGACGATAACGCTGGAAGCACACGAGGTCTGCTTTCGCTTCATAGTTAATGATTCAATAGAATCAACAGTTGCCAACAGTTTGCAATTGAATAATCACATTAATTTTCTTGAATTTCGAGCTTATTTTCAATTTTAGGTGAAAATGTTATTGAACATTACTTGTAGAGATTTTCATGCTCAATCTTTTCCACTTGATTTTGTTCCAATTTTTTTTGTTCAAATTGTACATGAAGCTTGATAATTGGGAATCTAGAATCAAACTTTGCATAGATAGGGCGGAGCTTCTGAAATTTTTACAGATATGAGACTTGTGGCAGTTGATAGAGCTTATCAATGTCTATTTAAGGTTTGAATTTGATCAAAATCGTTGGAGCCGTTTTTGAGAAAATCGCGAAAAACCCTGTTTTTGACAACATTTTAGCCGCCATCTTGAATTGTATTGGATTGAAATTGTTCGTGTTGGATCCTTATAGTGTAATGATCTTTAGTTTCAAATTTCAAGTCATTCCGTTAATTGGAAGATGAGATATCGTGTACACAGACACACATACATACACACACACACATACATACATACACACACTTACAGACCAAAAACCACTTTTTTGGACTCAGGGGACCTCGAAACGTATAGAAATTTAGAAATTGGGGGACCTTAATTTTTTTCTGAAAGCAATACTTTCCTTACCAATGGTTATAGGGCAAGGAAAGTGAAAAGAATGAGAAATATACACTGTGACCCACGAAGAGTTTCACACGTCTGATTTTATATGATGTGCCCATTCACACACCGAACTTATATAAATTTTACTCTGTTTATAAAATAGGTTTTAAAAATTTTAAAAATATTCTGGGAAAATTTCAACTCCCTAAACCTCTTAGAAAAAAAATTGTGGCATATTGAAAAACGATACTTTAAGAACATCAAAAAGGTGTTTTCGGTTTTATAAAATACTAGCCGTCAGGCTCGCTTCGCTCGCCATATCCATCTAGCCAGGGGGCTCCGCCCCCTGGACCCCCGACTGGATCGTCCAAGAATAAGATCAGCAGGCTCGCTTCGCTCGCCTGCATTTTTCATTTGAGCATTTTTATCATGTTAGGACAATCCAGTCGGGGGTCCAGACTAAACGGATATGGCGAGCGAAGCGAGCCTGACGGCTAGAAATATAATATTCCCAGGATTGAAGTAGCAGTGTCCAATCAATTTTTCCGCGATAAATGCATTTAAATCTTCAACTTGGTGCCAACCTAACAAAGTCAACTCAACTTAATGCCAACCTGACAAAATTATTAATTTAGTTGCCAGTTAACACTTGTTTCGAAGAGGTACTCTATCTAGATTATTTATAGTTCTATAGTAACATATGATATGGAAATTCCAATTATAATCAAGAGATTGGGAGAAGAAGAATATACATGCTAAAAGACGAACTTTAAACCCTTAAAAACAACCCTTAGAGTTAAAATATTGCCAAAAGATTTCTTAGTGCGCCTCTAAAGGGCCAACTGAACATACCTACCAAATTTGAACGTTTTTGGTCCGGTAGATTTTTAGTTATGCGAGTGAGTGAGTGAGTCAGTCAGTCAGTGAGTGAGTGCCATTTCGCTTTTATATATATATAGATTTTCATGTTTGCAATATGACTATATTGGGCAATTAAATATGACTTTTGAATAAACACTAGAACATAGCCTCATGAAAAACATCAAAGTAAATAATTGAGGAGGCAGCTTTCAAAAAAGATCTTGTCACAAAAAATATCGAGCTATTGCTGGTATCATATTTTTAAAGCTTATGTTGAGCGCTACAAGCCTGCATGCTCAGAACTGGTCAGAAAAAATCTAGTCCAATGTTATTTTTGAATGTAAAACTTGACTTATCAAACAAAAAGAGTTTTGTCCACGAGTAGTTTCTGATCAGAAAAGGTTTAGTCACAACCAGCCAATCACAAAGCAGTAACCATGGAAACCGCAACCCATGATGCTTTGCAAATCTAGACACCCGGCCTGTCTTTTACCTACAGAAGGTTTGAGGTTATGTTAGTGAGTTTCGACTTTCGACAGTGATGAATTACAGCGGTGAATTTGAATCTAATTTTGAATATGGAACAACAAACATCATATTATTAACATCCCACTTAAAATCAGATGATTTTGAAATTAAGTATTGGAAAAACTGATGAAAAACGCAAGTATTTGTTTTTAGTGAATTTGGGCCTTGGAATGAATAATAATTCATCCTGGCTGTTTTCAAATGACTGATTTTTGAAGAAAACCCACATTCAGGAGACAATCCAGTCATATACTGAAAGTGTAAAGAAGGTTGTTCAAAAGAATTTTTGTCCACATGTGTCAATCAAAGAAGGTTTAGTCCAACATTTAAAGCTTTATTATCCAAAAACTATTAATATTCTAGGAAAAAATTGTTGATCAATAATGTTTCTGATGCCTGATTAATCATGTAAAAAAATTCAACTCTCTGCACTGGTTAATATTGTCACAACAGTTTTTTGTCATTTGTGAGAAATTAGCTTTTGGTGACAAGATCTTTTTTGAACGCCGCCTCCTCAATGAATTATTCAAATTCAAACCCATCCACAGCAACACACTCATAACAGCGCTTAAGAAATGGTTAGTAAGCTTTCACAAAGAAACTCCACGATATCCGGAGAAGTTCCTCTTCTATTGATCGTTTTAGTTCCTCATCATTATTGAAGCTATTGGGTAATGAAGCTATGGGTATAAACTTTTTCTTTCAAGAACCCCATAAGAAGAAGTCACAAACAGTTGAATCTGGTGATCGGGGTGGCCAATCTGAAAAATCATTTCCACGACCAATCCAACGGCCATGAAGTTTGTCATTTAGTAATTGCTTGACATGATGTCGCTCGGCAAACGTACGGCGGTCTAAAACGGCCTTACAGTTTGCATGCTAGCTATTCATTTCACATTACTGTACCTTTTGACAAAGCATCGAACTACACTACCAAGATAGATTCAATCATGAATATAATACTATTTGCAATCGAAATCATGGATGGAAATTGTTATTCCAATTGCAAGAAGATCTTTGATTAAATGACAATTGAACAAGTAAGTTCAAGTTGCTTTGATGCATCAATATTATAGTGTAGATAATTACGATTGGCTAATGATGCATTACGATTAGGCTAATCGTGACTTCAAATTGTAGGGTACCTACATTCTATAATATAGTTCGGATACTGAAGGAAAACAGCAATAAAGGTAGATTGAAAATTAAAACAAAATAGTCTTTAGGCGGAATTTGGACTTTATAATAGATTCTAATATAGAATCTTTTTTTATAAAACAAAGACAGCCCTGTTTTTTACTTTCCTTGTCCTATTACCATAGGTAAGGGAAGAACGAAAAATTTCAAGTAGAAGAGATTGAGCATGAAAATCTCTAAAAGAAATGTCCACCTCACCTAACATTGAAAATGAACTCGAAATTCGAGAAAATGTGATTATTCAAATGCAGAGAGGCAACTTAATGCTAGGCAACTGTCGATTCTAACCGCGTCGTGTGTCTCCAGCGTTATTGTCCTGTCAATTGCGCTATTGTCACAAGATAAAGCTCAGATCTTTGAATAGTAGACTTGAGATGCGTGTGAACACTAGCGTTAGGTGATCAATTAAGAAATTAATACGGTACATCATGTGATAGATTACAACGAGTATCATTCGTTTACCTACGAGTATGATGAACATTTTCATAATGGCAAGGAAAGTTGTGTGAGTGCGCCACACCAGATTTTTCTCATTTGCAATGATGGGGAGTGGGAACATAGATGTTGGGTAGTCGGATGGAGTTAAGTCTTCAGCTCATGTGCTGAATTTTGGTAGGAAGCAGGAGTTTATACTTAATATAGGCTCTAATATAATATAAAACGAACTCAGCCCTGTGTTTTCTCATTTGCAATGATGGGGACATAAATGCTGGAGAGTCTGATGGAGTTTCAGTCTTCAGGTCATGTGCTGGAATTTGGAGAGAAAGCAGAAATGCAAATCGAAACCTCTCGCTTCACAGCGTTCCACTGCAGTATTTTCTATAGTGAGATCCTATTCAAACTATCTTTCAAATAATAACAGTGCTTCCCATTGAAATAATTATAGCAAATTGAAGAGAATGCCATATATTACAGAGTGTACATTACTTACTATACTCCTCCATACAAATAACATCGCATACTCTGTGAAGAATACCTGATCAGAGTCATAGTTTCCTCCCCCTCCACCGCTATCCGTGCGTTCTGCGATCATCTTTCCATTGAGAGCGAGCTCTTCCCCCTCCAATGTCAACACATGCTGTGAGGCGGGAACCATCTCACTGTCGTCACGGCGGACATCTTCTGCGTTCCTGGCGGTCAACAATCAATTCCAATTTTATTTAATATGGTTTCATATTGTCCCAGAACGTGGGAAGGGATAGACTATACAAACTTTGGACACACATTTTAATACTGAGGCCCGGTTGCACAAAAGCCGGTTAAATTTCAACCGTGAACCAATCAGAGAAGGCTTTTATGAAGAGACGGCTTCTCCGATTGGTTCTCGTGGAATTGATCACGATTAAAATTTAACTGGCTATTGTGCAACCGGTACAAATACTATCATTGTGCACAAGGAAAACTACAACTTTTTTCAAATTCACAAGTTTATCCAACTTGTTTTTTTTTGCTGATTCTTATTGAACAAAATTAATACAATTTGTAATAAGTTTCGTTTGAAGATTTGATGGAGTTCATCAGTAACATCAAAATCTTATTTCGAACCCAAATAATTAGAGATGAGCCAATTATTACCCAAAATGAGGACTACTCTAAATTGTCAGTATTCTTATCAACCAATGCTATTTGAAATTCAACCAATGCTGTGAGACGAATCTTACTATATTCCACAGTCAACATTATCAACCTCATCAACAAGCAATTATCTTAATTCGCAAATGTCACTACATTTTCCACTCCCAAACATCTATTGAATCACTTCAAAATCGCAGTAGGCATTCTTGAAATTGAGGATGGAAATAGATTAGAATTATTTTATTATTTTTTTCCATCTAGCTGTTAACCCTGTTGTCAATATTTGCAGTAGCAGAAGTCTTCGGAGTGATTTACATCATTTAAAATTAGGATCTTCGTTATTTTTATTTATTTATATTTTTTACAAAGAAGCACTGACTGGGAGAGAAAAACTAAGGATACTCCTTGTACTATTTCTCTCCCAAATTTAGATAACATTTTAAAAGTCCAAAATAGGGTTATGATTTCACTTTGTTAAAATTTAAATGAACAAAATTAAATAAATGATAATCATTCTTGAAATTGTTATGAATGCGAATAGCCTTTCAATAATCAACAATGATTTCTTAATTCAGCACTATCACTACACTGAAGCTGGATTCCCACTCAACATTGACTGACAGTAGTGAAAATATATACTTTCCATATAACTTCCAATGAGATGATTCATACTCGCTCGGCTGAATGGGAATAGTACAATAAAGAACTCATGAACTTCAACTGTTCACTATCACTTCTGTGTGGGAATCCAGTTTTTGGTGATCCTTACAAAATTTTATTTTCTCCTAGTTCTTACAATCACCCACTCCAACCATCACCACTCAACAATCACCCACCCGGTCATGTGTTGTTGGGTAGGATATTATTTTATATCATTCTTCGAGAATCGACAAGTTGAAACACCGCCGATTTTTATGAAGTTACATCACAATATCATTATCGTTATTCTAATTGCATTCAATAAATTAGTGTATAAGCCAGTAAATATTGTAACATACATACATAAAGAACTCTAATCTAATATCCAACCGCCTAATTCTTAATGATCACCTCAAAATCGCAATCGGCATTTTTTAATAAATCATTGCCAATCAACATATCAATTTATCTAGTTATGAATAAGTATGGTATTTGGAAGCTTTAAAATGATGTACGGTAACGGTAACTTACATGGTCATGAAACGTAGCACGAGCAAATTGATGCTAGCAGCCACCACTGCCAGCCCGAATAGGATGAACACCAGACTCAGAGCCACGTAGCCTGGCTTCTTGATTAGGGCTTGGTCGTTCTGTCAACATTCATTCAAGTTTACTAATTTTTTACATAACAATGAATAGCTGGTATGACAATGATGATAGCAATAATGATATATAAGATATAAGAGGACAATTGAATGCTAATGCAGAATTGTCTTTGATTTGAGCGAAGCTTGAACTATCTGAAATCAGAACAAGTAATAAAATGCTCAACTTCTCGGCAATGGAGAGGAATTTCAATGTGTTGGTTTCATAAGAATAACAAATATTAAAAAAGCGAGTTCTTCGGAAATTGGAGAAAATATGTACAGTTATCATAGCTTTGGCATCTGTATATTAATTCATATTTGTATATATGTTGAGTTCCTGAGGATTGAAAACTCCTGATATGCCTGATTCAATCCAAGGAAGGGGTTTGACTCAGTGGTGTAGCTGACAAGCTATCGCTTAGATATGTAAGGAATCATGCAACTGGTCTCCTCTAAATATAAATCATTCGCCTTTTCTGAATATGAATCATTAGTTGTAAAATCGCTTCCTGGTGGTTCGGAACCCACCCAAAATTGTTGGCTCATTCATCTCTCATCATTATCCGCCTCATTACCCACACACAAGCCTAGAGCTCTTACGGCATCACCATTTGCAAAAAAAGTTTTGAAACACTTTGGGTTCCACCTTCCACCATTGTAAAGTTTCAAAGGTTCCAACTTTACTGTAAAACGTTCATGAATACTGTAGTATGATAGTGATGAAAAATAATGCTATCAATATTGAAATGATCAATATACTGTATATTGTTAATAATTGAATTAAATTCGACATTAGTGATTGTTTTCGATAGTCGATCAAATAAAACATCGAAAACTCGAACCTCACCTGCAGAGCAACATAGTCGCCGAACCCAATAGTGGTCAGCGTCACAAAACAGTAATAGAAACTGTCGAAGTAGCTCCATCCTTCATAGCGGGAGAAGACGGCCGCTCCCGTTGTGGTGATGAAAAAGGACAGAGTTCCGATGGCCATCATTAGATTAATTTCGGTCGCTTCAGTTTGAGCGCAACGCAGAAACTCTTTGGCTCTCTTGATGACAACCGATGCGAATTTGTTGAGACGCTCTCCTATGCTCTGGAACATGACGAGGCCTAATGGGATGCCCACCATGGCATAGGCCATGCAAAACGCCTTGCCGCCTATTGTTACGGGGGTGGAGTGGCCGTATCCTGTTGGAGAGAAAAACATGAGAATTACTTTCGCAATATGATATAGATAATGAATTAATAGAATTAACTGTTCAGTATATATTATATATTCATATTTCCTGCTAAATTCTAATATAGAGAAAATATAGCATAAGAGGATTTCACTGTTAACTCTGCTGATAGTCCTTAGATAGTTATTTTTCGTGAAGCTATTTGACGCTGGTAGTCTCTCATACTGTGCCGTTCATACCCACGCACAGGCCCAGAGCTGATTTAGGGAATCATACTCAGCAAAATACTCATTCTCGTTAAATTCAACTCAGCTGAGCTTCAGTCTCTTTAACCTCAGACTTCAGTTTCCATAATCTAAAGGTGCGTACAGATATACGCGCTGCGAACATGAGCAATGCACTTTTAATCAGCTGATTATATCTGTATTCTTACAGAAACGGTAAGATACAAATATGAAAAGCTTGGCATCAGCTGATTAAAAGTGAATTGCTCATGTTCGCGGCGCGTAAATCTGTACGCACCTTAATATGCTGTTGAAATCGACTCATTCGAAGAGATACTGGCTGACTCAATTCGCCTTACGACATGGTTTCTAATTCTATTTAGATGATAATTTTAGTTTTTGAACTGAGTTGCACTTTGAGTTGAGTTTTGTGATGCGAGTTGTTTTGCCATTAATTCATCAACTAAATTGTTGGTTGTAAAAATGAGCTGAGCTTGAACGAATTTAATAAGGAGAATTCAAAAATAGTATTGTGTTACTATGAGATAATCAAAATACTATGTGTGAGATAATCAAGTTCAGTCAAGTGTCCTGAAGTCATTTCAAGAAGGAAACTCATTTCTAGTTGAGTTGATCTTATTTAAATCATGACATCTCTATTCAAATCAGGCAACTCGATTCAAGAGTCAAATTAATCTTAGTTGCACCATTCAGCCAAGCTCAGTTGTCAGTTTGGTTCAGTTGAACCAAAATAGTGTTACGAGTCTTGGACCCATCCTGATTGTTGAACAATTATTTTGAAAAACCATATCAAAGTGTATTCAAAAGGTATTGGCTGATAAAATTATAGGTTCATGTTCAGTAACGAAGTTCATAGCTTAGTTTATTAGACATTTTGAAAGATTTGATGAAATGCGATGGAAGCAGAAGATAATAATGAAAGTTTATGATTGTTGTGGTAAATCAGTTGAATATGAAGATATACTTTTATCAGATATGGTATTGGTAACTTACCAATGGCAGCTAAGACGACTGTAGCAAAGTAGAATGCTCCAGCAAACTTCCATTGTGGTCCAGCTTTATGAGGCTTATTTTCAGTTATCACAATCTCTATCATCCGGTAATCCTCTTTTGTTATGTTGTATTTGTTGATCAAACCATTCCTCATATCTGTTCAAAGGATGAACAAATATCAGTTTGAAGAAGTCATTACTTCAAATACATTTTCAAGTTCAAGGTTATTACTTTCTGAATTAATTTCACGAAATAATAAGAGAAAATTTAGCAGTAGAATCATTAGGAACATAGTGGATAAACTGGATATAAACTCACGATAACAAACTGAAATGTCAGACATAATAAATGAATCAAGAGAGTATAAAGTTACATAAATCATTACTATTACGATTATGTTAGCTTTTTGGTTTTCTTATAAAGTTCTTTTACAATTAGTCCAGTCAAGGAAATGTTATATAGGGAAAAGTTGGGAAGACAATTTTTGACCCCCCAGTTCTGTTTAGGGTAGTAAGTAGGTGAACATACCAAAAGTCCCCACCCCTACTACCTGTGCTGAGGAGGTGGGGGTGGTTCAAAGGTACCAGTTTTTTGTTTCTCGCATATAACTCGAAAAATATGTATCTTACGGACATAACTGTTGTATAAAAAATTAAAGCTTACAAAATTTCCTACAATATCCATTCCACAACTTTTTTAATTTTTTTATATCTCCTCTAGTTTTTGAGATATCTGCTCTTGAAGGTGTGACATTTTTGAAAAAAACACGTTTGCCACAATTTTTTTTTCTATTTTTGCTCTTATAACTTTTTGAAAGTCGACGGGAAAAATCAATACTGATTATGAGCTTATAGAGCATTAAATTTTCTTCAATTTGATGTATAATTTCACACTTTTATGGATTTTCCTACTTCTTTTGCAGCAGCTTTAGTATTGAGTGTGGAATCTCCATATTTGCAACAATAGACCAATTGACAAAGGAATTTGGAGGGAATGTTTTAAACAAAATTTTTGACCTTGCAGCTTTGTTGAGACTAGTTGGAAGGAGAACATATCAAAAGTCCCCATTCCCTAATCATGTGCTAAGGGAATGAGGGTGGTTTAAAAGTTGCATTAACAGCGTTTTGCTCCCACGCTCATATCTTGAGAAAGATGCATTTAACCGACATAACTCACTATTAAAAAATGAAGCATGATAAATTCTCTAAACTTTTTGTCTAGTGGAACTTTGTTATATTCCCAACAGTTCCCGAGATATTAGCTCTTGAAGGTGTTTAATTGTTGAAATAACAGGTTTTTATACAATTTTTTGCTCTCAGGACTTATAACTCTCCAACAATGCATCGTAAAAACTGATGTTTATCGTAGGTTTGTAGAGCATTGAATTCTCTTTGAAATTTTGTATTATTTCACTATTCCAAGTTTTCCTTTCATTGTTGCAGCAGCTTCAATGTGGGGGGTGAAATTTTCATTGCTGCAACAAGTGTCAACTCAGCGGTTCCACACCTTCCACAGAGGGGATAAAGATGCGCACTTTTGCTATGTTCACTTACTAACTAGTCCAAATTAAGCTGCAAAGTAAAAAATTGTGTCACAGACACCCCCTTCAAATGTCATTGTCAAACGATCGATTGTTGCAGCAATGAAAATTTCACCCCTACATTGAATATTGAAATAATATATGATTTCAAAGAGAATTCAATGCTCTACAAACCTATGATAAGCATAAGTTATTACGATGGATTGTTGGAGAGTTGTAAGCCCTGAAAGAGCAAAACATTGGATAAAACCCTGTTATTTCAACAATTCCAAACTTTTAAGAGCTAATATCTCGGTAACTGTTGTGAATATCACAAAGTTCCATTGGACAAAAAGTGTAGAGAATTTATCAAGCTTCATTTTTGAATTGTTGGTTATGCCGGTTAAATGCATTGTTCTCAAGATATGAGCGTGGGTGCAAAACGCTGAAAATGCAACTTTTAAACCACCCTCATCCCCTTAGCACATGAGTAAGGGATGGGGACTTTTGATAATTATGTTCTCCTCCCAACTAGTCTCAACAAAGCTACAAAGTCAAAAATTGTATTCAAAACATTCCCTCTAAATTCCATTGTCAATTGGTCTATTGTTGCAAAACTGGAGATTTCACACTCAACACTAAAGCTGCTGCATCAGGTGCAGAGAAATTCATAAAAGTGTGAATTATAATTTAAATTGAAGAGAATTTAATTCTCTATAAACTCATAATCAGCATTGATTTTTCCCGTTGATTTTAAAAAAGTTATAAGAGCAAAAATAGAAAAAAATTGGTGGCTAACGTGTTTTTCAAAAATGTCACACATTCAAGAGCAGATATATCGAAAACTAGAGAAGATATAGAGAAAGTTGTGGGACTAATATTGTGGGAAATTATGTAAGTTTCAATTTTGTATATAACAGTTATGTATGTAAGATACATATTTTTCGAGTTATATGCGAGAAACCAAAAAATGGTGCCTTTAAACCACCCCCACCCCTTTATCACAGTGGGTAGAGGCTGGGACTTTCGATATGTTTACCTCCCTACTACCCTAAACAGAACTGCGGGGTCCAAGATTGTCTTCCAAACATTTCCCTCTATACCCTTTTTTGAGCATCCATTGCCTGGACTAAATTCATTTTAGTATAAAGAAATAATATTCAAATGAGAATCCTCTTCATCCATAGAAAGAGTATTGAACTATATGGTTCGGAGATTGATAAGCACTATCATTTTTATTTTTCACCATACAAGAAAAATTATTCGAGTAGTTTTCACGCTTGTGGTTGGCTGTAGCCAGAGAGCCAATAGGAACTCAGTAGGCGAATCTTGTCTTTGACGTACTTTCTAGTTGTTGTTGATAGTTGATAAAACGCTTCCTATCAATTGAATCTGAACATTTTTTAAATTTAAATAATGATAATACAAATCTTCTTCTATAAAAATTCTTATCTCACTGACTCACTCACTGATCACGATTTCTAGAAAACTACTAGACGGATTGCAACAAAACTTGAAATATAGCTTCCTTATAAGTCCTAGGTGCTCACTAAGAAATCTTTTGGCGATAAAAAGTAAATTCGTATGGCTTTTGTTGGTGGGGAGTCCCTTGCGGGAAGGTCCCACCGCCTGAATATATAATTTAAGCCGTCAATGGGCCTTACGACTGTCATACTTCAGCCGGGACCGACAGTTTAACGTGCCCATCCGATAACATGGGAGTGATCTGGTTAAAAAACTTTTGATATTGAGAGGGTTTGAACCCGGGATCTCTATGCTGCTAAGCAGGCACTCTATCCACTAGACCACGGATATTTGGCGATATTTTCACTCTAAGGGTGGTTTTTAAGGGTTTAAAGTTCGTCTTTTAGCACGTATATTCTTCTTCTTCAAATCTCTTAATAAATTATAATTGAAATGTCCATAACTTACCATATGTTAATATAGAACTATAATCTCGAGAGAGCACCTCTTTGAAACAGTTGTTAACTGGCTATTAAATTAATAATTTTGTCAGGCTGACTTTAAGTTAAGTTGACTTTGTTAGGTTGGCACCAACTAACTAATTTTAAGTTTGAGAATGAATTAAAATGCATTTTTCGCGAAAAAATTGATTGGAACTGCTACTTCAATCAGAGCTATTCCTGGGAATATTATATTATTATTTATTCTCCAATCACTTGATAATTATTATACGGTCGAGACATGTCGTGATTAAAAAATTTTAAAAATGGTACTAAGATTTAAATTTTTATTTCTATTCCTGAGAAATAAACAAACAAACTTTCATGGCGGGAGCTGCTTCTATCAATTGATCCTATTTTCATCTAGGGAGAGCACCTTTCCGGATACAAAATTCTATGACAGTGACGAGATCATATTTATTTATTATTTCAGTTATTCAGCAAGCAATTTTTGTTTGTATGATGGATCTCAAGAACGATTATAACGACTTTGGTAGAATTTAGGTTATAAATATTTTACAAAAATAATCTTATCTTTCAATTCCCGTAGCGTAGCACGGGTGCCCTGCTAGTTTAATATAAAATTATAGCTCGAAATTATTTTCAATTACATTACTTTGAATGAATGTATTCCTATCTCACTCACCTTGCAAGAACTCCCATCTCTTCCTCTCCGTTTCTGATTCTAATGAATCAAAAACAGCGGCACCCACCAGAAGATAGGTGAAAGTGCAAACGACCAGAGAAAGAGTTCTCACGTTTTGTCTTTTCATAATTAATAATTGAAGAGAGCTACTCGAATAGAATCATCTCTCTTGGATTGTATCAGTTTAAATGATAAACTGGCTGGGATTTCATCTAGAATCAATGATTGATAAATTAAATAAGGTAGAATGTCACTAATAAAAATGTAGAAAATGAAGAGTTGAACACAGATACTTGGAAAATGATCTGAACAAATGTATGGATAGAACAATATTAGTCTATTATAAGTGATTGAACTCAAATGAGTGAACATAGCAATGTTAGATATCAATCAATAGTACTAGTGATAATGTTGTCACTATTGTATATTGTATCTACTTTAATATAATGAAAAGATAAATAAATATATTGGCTCAATTGTATTGTATTGAGATCCTCTCCATATATTACCATATTCATGATCGACCCCAAGGGTATGGGTGTATCATTAAATCATTGTACAAAGAAGAGACATGTACGACAAGAAAATATTCATTTAGAGCAAATTAATCATTTTTTATTCTCACAGTGGGGGAAATTCTCTCACAAATAGACTACAATTTGGACTAAAGTAAACATAATAAATTGTAGAAAAAAAACATTCTCATTCGAAGTAAGTTCAAAGTTTATATTATTGAGTTCATTTCTAGTGAAAAATTGTGTTGAAAAATTAATATTTATCTTCCAATCTTTAAACAATAGGCCTATTCAAGTTTCGTTATCTAATCAACTGATCAGTACGGTTATGATTATCATTTCAATAGACTGAGTTTTCCCCTGAGATCAACAGGCGTATCTCGTATGAGCTGCTTATTGAAGGTTTTGGCTTTCATCCAAATTTTATCAGTTCAGGATGGTGATCAGAGCTGTTATCTCAATACAGATTGTGAATGGATAATGCATGGGGAGTTCTGATTGATGGTAATTGAAAGAAGTGTGAGAAGTTATAGTATTGCTTGTGTATAGAAATTATAGTTGCTTGTGATGAATTTTTCTATTATATAATATCGTGCATGTGAAATTTATTGTTATTCTGAAGAGAATGAGACACCATTTCTATCAGATAATTGTCATTTATTATTGAAAGAATAGGCCTGTCCAATTACTTCTAGAATTTTGAAATGTTTCTACTGCCGTGCGCTGTGCGCTATCGGTACTGATTGGCTATGATAGGATAAGATAAGATAAGATATATTTTATTGCTAATAAACATATACAATGCAGTAATAGGAAAAAGTCACAATACAAACAATACAATAGAAGTAAAAAAATCATAGCACTGGCAGAAGTAACAATACAATAACAGTTACAATACAACCAACAACTGAACCAACCGAATACAGTCATAGGAAAAGAAAGAAACAAAACTGACTAGAACAATCAACACTGTACCACAAGTGTAATATTATCTCGATATAGCTTATTTTATGGACAAGACACATACAAACTTTACTCTGGTAGACATTAATAACAATACTAACATTCAAGAAACTCTTGCACTGTATAGAAAGACTTGAATGTAACCCTCTTGACCTAACTACCATCTTGAAACGCCCAACTGGAATAGCTCTAATTTCTAGCCGCAGCCTGTTGAATAATTTTGTTTGCTGGAAATAATGGCTTTAGTAAGTTTTCCTCAGTCAAACGTGAGGCACTGTTAAATTCTCCCTATTCCTATTATTGAAATGGTGGGTATATGACTGGATATCAAAACTGGAATTTTTTTGTCTCACCTGTTACAGATTTTGATAAATTAAAAGTGCCGGATACAATTTAATACAATAATTGAATATTCAAAAATAACATGAATATTTGTTATAGGGCCTATAACTAATATTGAAAACCTACTACTAATAATTGATAAACATCTTATATGAAAAAGATGTCTTCATGAACAGTTTTATATTGTGTGTTTGATTTTTTGGTCCCAAGTTTCATAGTTTCTTCGAGGTTTAGACTGTTTTTATTGTTTCCAATTGTTTAGTTTTGTTACTTGTTCATTTTGGAGTGTAACACAAATGTGGAAGTGCGACATAGTTAGGCCTATACCCTAGCTATAGAACCGCTATTATGGCTTCAGCCTGAGATATTTTTCTAGAAGTTGTATAATTCTGAGTAATTGGATGGATGAATAGGCTATAGGCTGTATTTAATAGCTCCAAGTTCAAAGATATCACTGCATTTCTAGTCATGGAAGATTTATTCGTATTTTATATGTCAGAGTAGAACATTTCTCATCGAACGTCCAACGCGTCGATTATGGAATCGTATCAATTTTACCCAGAATGAAAAGAGCAAGAAACATTGTTAGAAATTAATAAAATAGTCAAATTGAATAGTAAACTTACCATGGCCAAATGTGAAATCTTCTTCTCAAATCATCTTCTAAGTAAGATGATAAGGATCCATAACCCAGCTACTAACCGGTTATTCCAAAATCTAGTAAAACCCTCAAAAACCCAGCCTAAGCCTACATAACACTCAGTCCTCACATATTTCAGACTAGATTCTCACTTCCCTGCTACTTAGTTACGTTTTCTCTAAATTCTCAAAACTTGTAATATTTTCAAATAAGCCTTTGAATATAGCCTACTCTTCTCGATCTAGGAAAGCGTTTGTTATTATGAGGGACGTAGTAGTGTAAGCAGCTGTATGCTGGGATTCTGAGATGATAAATGATGACGTCACATTATTGAGAGGGTGGATGTCTGAGTCTGAGATGGCCCTATTGATTTTAGTCCTTGTTTGGTATCATCCGTAGAGTAGCGCCGGAAGCGGCGAAAAAGTGAACCAGCTGGGAACCAAACAAAACACGGCTCAAGAGGCTAAATACAGTACGAAACTTCAGTTATTCTCAGTTCACCATGTAGAGCCATTTGAAAATCGTTGCCCACAATCAAAACCAGGGCTCCTCTGGCAGTGGACTCCAGGACTCCTATTGGCTTACTTGAATAGTACGATATCAGGTAATACGATCAGCTGCTCGTATTACCTGCTCCCTCATTGCTTAGCTTGGGATTGATTGAATTTTCGGTATATGGACTCCTTGTTGTTGATATAACAACTAGAGAGGTACGAATTCGCAAAATGAAGGTGAATTAATTTTTCATCTTCGTTATTCACAAGCAAGCCTGATTTTTTTATGGAGAGCTTATCACTTATCTATTGCTATCACCAAACAAATGGATTAATGGGATGGAATAATACTCAAAAACTTTGTATCTATGTTGAAATCTCTATTCCTGTATTCTATTGTCTTCTTTAATATCCAAGATTTGATTACCTGATGCAGTAGGTATTGCATTTTCACATTCACAACATTATATGAATTTCTAATAAGAAAATGGATCTCATTAATTTATAATAAGTTTTTCGAAGGTTTCTCTCCTTTTAAAATTTTGAAATTCACAATAGAATTGATAAAATACACTGCAATCTTCTTTATATCTTCTACAATTACAAGAGTAACAAGTATAACATTTTCACCTTCATACCAGTATTCCTATAATGTTGTAAATGTGAGAATCTCATAGAAAAATACACTCAAAAATACATGAGAATAACCGACTAGACTACTTTCGTCAACAGATTTACCGATAACATCCTTCTAGTCATTGCACCTATTGCTTGCAAAAGGGATCATCCGTACCAGTTGGATTATTGAATAATTTGACAGCATTGACAAAAAACTTTATGTTCTCAAAGAATCACAAAGCATCATCAAAGCATCCAATCTTGGATTCATCAAAGCATCTACCGTACGTGAAAGGGTAATGTTTTCGGCATTGTCAAACCGTATCTGTTAGATGAATTGGGAAAAGCTCGAAATAAATGAAAAAATTCAAACGATACATTAATTATTCGACAATTACGAAAGATGCATGCCAGCAAACGTGATCCTACATTTAAATTTAAAAGGGAAAAAATGTCCGAGATGAAATAATTGGACTAAGCGAAATGTTCCATAATAATGATAATAATCAGGTTATTGAATTGTGTGACGGGCATTATGATGTTAGGGGAACATTTTTCAGGATTTAAAATTGTAATAAGGGCCAGGGTCAATTCACTTCCAACAAGACGAATTTAATATTACTTGTGTTCACCAAAAAATTACTTAGATTCGCAGAATAATAGAAACATGATATTAGTTCTCAGCACTTGAATATTCTGAACTGTTCAAATAGTTTGAAAATAATTCATCAAAATATTTGATGGGTTATTAGTAAGTTGAACCGTTTAGACAATCTGTTGAAGAAAGAACCCAGACATTCTTGTATTGAGTGAACATGGTCTGAAGGATATGAAATAGCTTCTCTAATAATCAGTGATATGCTTCTAGTCTGTAGTTTTTGTAGGGATGATCTGAGAAAAGGAGGCGTAGCTATATTTGTAAGTCGTAGGTTTTCAGACATTACTTCCTCTAAGTTCAGCAAACTGTATAGGTGATTTATTAGCAATAGAAAATTGAAGTGTGTGGTTTCAAGTTTTATATAGGTAAGGATTGTTATGTTGTTGTGGCCGTATAGATCTCCAAGTGGAGACACAAATGTATTTTTTGAGCGGCTTGAAATACTGTTTGATAGAATTTTAAAAAATGTTTCTGATAGGATTTGTTGTGCCGGTAATTATAAACATAGATATTTTGAATAATTCTCCCAATCGTAGAAGGTTAATTAATGTTCTACATCAGTTTGATTTACACTGCAGTGTTAAAGATCCAACAAGAATAACAAGATATCGACAGCCGATCTACCGATATATGACAGCCATCGACAACATAATAACAAATATTAATTGTGAATCCTATGTTGCACAGGTAGTACACACTTTGTTGTCGGACCATACTGCACAGTTTTCCTATCTACAATTAGTTCATGTTTCTGGTAGATTTAAAGCAAGTCGGATACCGTTTAACACTCCTGTGTACAGCTGCTCTCAGGAGATTTAGTAATATGATAAGTTCATTGAGTATGGAGTCTTGGTTGTCTGTTTATGAAAAATCAGATGTGAACACACAATTCAAGCATTTTCATGAAAATTTTCTTAATCACATGAATGTGAACTGTACTTTAAAACAATCGTATAGAAGGAAGCAAAAAAAAGGAAAATGAAAGGATATTGGATTACGGAAGAAATTATTCAGATTAGAAACATATTAAAATTAGTTAAGATCAAAATAGATAATGGAGAAATAGTTGATAGGGAGCTGATAAAACGAATTCAACAAATTATGACAGTGAGGTTATACAAGCCAAAAAACAATTTATTAGTAATTCAATTTTAAGTGCAACCAAATAAATCTCAGAAAAGCTGGGAAATAATAAATGAACTCAGAGGCAAAAGAAAAAAAATGCAACCGAATATAGAGCTAGAACAAAATGGAGAAATCTCTACAGATCCTAAAGAAATTGCTAACGCTTTAATAATTTTTTTTATTTCAATGGCACCAACATTGAATATATTAAACTCAAGTAAGAATATGACAATGCTTCCTTTCTAGGAAACTCTACCGTGAAAACTGTCTCTACCTTTTTCCAACAGATATAATGAAGTACTTAATATAAAAGAAAGTATCAGAACAAAAAGTAGTGTAGGGTTCGATATGTTCCAAGCAGCATAGTTAAAGCATGTTGCAATCAAATAGTCGAACCTCTAGTTTTCATAATAATAACACTCTTAAACAGGCATCTTTCCGGATTTACTCAAAATAGCCAAAGTTAAACCACTATTCAAAAATGGTGTCAGAAATGATATTATAATTACAGACCTATTTCATTTTGTCAGCTTTTTCTAAGATTTTTGAGAATTGATATATAACAGATTATGAACTATCTGGAAAATTTGATTTAATATCTTCCTGCCAGAATGGCTTTGTGAGGGGGAAATCTTACTATATCTGCCGCTGTATCGTTCATTGAAGGTATCATAGATAAGGCTGATAAAGGAGATTACGTAATCGGGGTGCTATTAGACTTATCTAAAGCATTTGATAGTGTTGATTCAAATCTCTTATCAGTAGGATTTCAAACGTCGGAATAAGAGGTGTTGGGGGTAATTTGATCAAGTCTTACTTGTCCAACCGCTTCAATATGTAACAATAAATTCTGATACCCAGGTACTGATTCAATGCCTCTCAGGGTCACAAGGTGTACCACAGTCTATTCTTGGGACCTTTGCTTTTTGTGTTGTACACCATGATCTGCATCATCTGTCCCGTAGGTGTTAATGTTACTCTGTATGCCAACGATACAACCCTGATGTTTAATGATAAGAGCTCATGAACTTGAAATAAATGCCAACACTCTTACAAACCTCATGTTCAATATTATAACGAGTCGTTTTGGTCAGTCAAGTCAAATAAGAGTAAATATATGCATTTGGATTTAAAAATTTATTTCTTTGAACCGGTCATTAATATGGAGACTCACAGTAGAAAATGTGTCATAGAAGCAAATCTTCTAGGTCTGGTGATTGACAGAACCTTTCTTGGGATGCTCAATATGAAAAACTTGCCAGCCATATAAGTACTATTTATTTGTCCTGCGAAACATCATACGCTATGTACCCCTAGACACGGGAAGAGTCCTAATTTTGTTAATTTATTCACACATTTCTTATGGCATTGAACTTTGGGGAGCTACAACTTTGCAGAACATGAATAAAATATTTATTCTGCAGAAAAGGGCAATAAGATACTTAGCCTATTTAGGCTTTAACCACACTTGCCGAGATGCATTCAGAAATCTTCAGTTCTCACAGTCCCTTGTATTTTCATTTATAAAGTGATTATGTAGTGGTAAAAAATATAAATAGCTTCACAACAAATTCAGATGTACACCTCATAATACCAGGCATAGAATTAATATCAGTGTTCAATATCATAGACTTTCTCTTTATAAGAAGAAGGCCAGTTATATTGGTGTGAAATTATTGAATAGGCTGCCAACTCATTTAATCCCTAAGACGCATTCCTTTAAAACAGACTTATATAGGTTCTTAGTTGATAAGAGTTACTATAGTATTGACGATTTTGTGAATGGATGTAGGTGGTTCAATGTTATTTATGTATGCCAAAGTATTTTAATGTATGATTTACATAATAACTTGCCGTGTGATCATCTTTTATAAAGTTTTTGACTGTAAATCTTCCTGACGTTATTCAACTGTATGGAAATTTTCTGTATTATTGTTGAATAAATGAATATCCTATTCAAAACAAGGGTCCTCTGGTAGTGGACTCCAGGACTCCTTTGGCTTACTTGAATAGTATGTATCAGGTAATATCAGCTGCTCGTATTACCTGCTCTCTCATTGCTTAGCTTGGCAGGGGTGCCCAGCCCCCCCCCAAGGGCAATGGCGCATGCCCCCCCATCCAATGTAATGCCCCCCCCCCAAGTACCCCAATTCCCAACCCTTTAGTTTTTACATTAGTCAGTGTATGACAATAATTCACATCTTACTTTTAATTATTTACAAAGGACATTAATTCACCTTTGGTCTTGTGATGAATTCTTTCTGTTTTCATAATATTGTGAAAATATATATACCATCGTTTCTTATCTCGTTTAAAATAGAAATAAAGTATCTTTTTGATATTATTTTTGAGACTAGCAGTGCACCCGTTCTTGTTCGGGAGGACTGGAAAGTACTACATTACATCAGGAAAACTACATGAAAAATATTTTAATAGGATATTAAAAAATAAGTAAGGGAGGCTTTGCTTTTTAAATGTTGAGGTTTCTTATAAAAAGTTGAATAATAATATCATTGATAATTCTTTATTGCAAAAGAATATTGCATAGCAATTTTGATACCTAAAAATTCATACAAATTTGGAACGATTTTATTCATACAATATATAATGTCGGCAAGTTTAGGTATTCTAAATCCTATACTATTAAACAAGCAATTTCTGTTTAGATGTTTATATGTTTGTATTCCACCGGATCTCGAAAACGGCTCCAACGATTCTTACGAAATTTAGAACATAGTAGATTTATAATATAAAAATTCGATTGCACTAGGTCTCATCCCTGGGGAAAATCGCTGAAGGACATTAAAAGAATTTATCCATCCTTGGAAAAAAAGCTGATAATTCCGTCGTCTGTTGATAATGGAAGTGAGTGAACGAGTGCATGTGTGTGGGACTGAGACAAAATTAAGACTCAGCTGTTGAACTTTTGTAGGTACCTAATTCAATCAGGTACTTACTGGCCGTTGTACAAGAGCCGGTTAAATTTTAATCCTGATTAATTCTAGTAGAACCAATCAGATAAGCTATCTTTTTGAGATGGTCTTCTGTGATTTGGTTCACGTGAAATTAATCAGGGTTAAAATTTAACATGCTTTTGTGAGAGAAATTTTCGCATTCCTCTGCGAATTAATCTCAATCCACTGTGATTAGATAGAACCTTTCTGTATGAAACTATGAACTATGAATATTTATTATAATTTCTTCTTTCGTAATAATTTTTATATGCTTTTGTAGGTACTCCAGTGCGGAGGTCGGTGCCCCGATATTTATCATAAATTGGAACAGGTTGTCACTGATGTTGTGTTGTTGGTAGTATTTACTTTTTAACATTACAGGAGTAAATAACACAAGTCGAACAAAATGTATCTTTAAATGATTTGGTTTTTGGAATAAAGATATCATCTGAACAAGTACATTTTGTAAATTTTATCTATTAATACCAAATATCGGGGCACCGAGCTTTGCTCGTTATTTATTCATTGATAAACAGAACTCAATTCTTTGAAATGATTGGGGAAGGACTAACAGGCACAGCCAAAAACTGTTTCTTCCCCGGATTTTGATTTATACACTATAAAATTTATAGTTGGAATATTTAATATTCCAAAAAGTAGGTTATGTTTCATGCAATTGAATTCAAGTGAAATTTTCAGTCCAAATATTTGAAAACATAAAAGTTCTTATTTAGATTGTTTACATACCAAATTGAATAACAAAATAACACTCACTAATTACTTGGAACTGTAAAATAATGATTAACTTCGAATATTATGATAAATACCATCTCATGTGAACAAATCAGATTACTGTATTTTGATCGAGTCAATTAAAATTTCTAGATTTCTCGCGAGATACGATAAGCTAATTGATTACACAGCTGATCTTCCACACAGGCACACGCATCTTCTGTTATCGACAGACGACGAAATCATCATCTGTTTTTCCAAGGATGAATAAATTATCCTTTTCATATCCTTCAGGGAGTTTTCTCAGGGATGAGACCAATCGAATTTTGATATCATAAACCCACTATATTCCGAATTTCGTGAAAATCGTTAGAGCCGTTTCCGAGATCCGTTGAACATAAATAACCATATAACCAGATAGCCAGATAACGAGATATAGAAATAGAAAAATATAAACAGATATACAGAAATTGCTCGCTTAATATAATAGGATAATAACTTATAGTCCAGTCAAATAGTCGTTTTTCAGGAAACAGCCCTTTTTTTGATAGTTCTATATAATATGTATTTTGGGGCGCTGAATTCTAATCTGAAATTTGCTGACACGCCAGAGGGCGACTTCATCCCCAAAATTTTGGATTTTTTTTAAGTTTTCCATTTAATCTCGAGAACCTTGAATTTTTCGAGAAAAAGCATTCTCTATATAATATTAATAGAATAAAATTCCAATGAATTGAGTGGTCGCGCAGGACTACTTTTTGGATTTTTTATCTGAAGTGTTCCACAAGATACGCAACTTTGAATGTGCGAGAAATTTGTGATATTTCCCCCATTTTCACAGTCTCGCATATGCAACATTGCGTATCTTGTGGAACACTTCAGATAAAAAATCCAAAAAGTAGTCGAGGTTGTGATGAATTTTCTCCTCTTTTCACTCCCATGAATACTTCTGTTTCCAATACCGTTCAAAAGTTACAGCCAATTGAATGATAATCTTTATTTTATCATTTTTCTTGCGATTTTAATGTTATTAAAGAGTCTCTAAAATGAGTACAATACATGATAGAAACTTGCGATTGGTCTTAAATGAGAGAAAATTTCATGCTCTATAAGCTGAGTTGCCTTAAATTGATCTTGCATTACTGTTTATATCGAAAAACTGTCGAGACTGTGAAAATGAGGAAGATATCGCAAATTTCTTGATTTTTTGAAACAAACGTATCTTATTTCACGATTATATTTCATATAATCATTCACCTCACATAAAAGAGGAGATTCTTTTCTTCAAATCAAGACCAAGTATCATTTTGAGTTACCGAGACACACAGTTTTGAATATAGAAATCGGTAATTTTTCTATGCATTGAAATATGGGCTAAAATACACTAAAAGAGGAATTTCCTATTTTTTTAACAAATTTTAGTGTTATGATACATGATTTCCAACCGCCTTGACGAGCTGTTATAAACGAGCTGTAGTACGAGGAGATGTGATCATTCAGTCAAAAGTTAGAAGTGATTAAAGTTTTGATCCTGGACGTATCCTTATGTGTGCCCCCCACTAGGAAATAATACTGAAATCTAACGAGTGATTTTCATAGAACATAACCCTCGTAAGGTGATTTCAGCCGGAATATGAAAAGGTATTATAATGAGAATTTAGAATTTTGGCTGTAGGACATGATTTTCTATTTTTGGGTGTATTCCCCTTCCACCTCTACTAAATTAAAAATACCTAAGGAATTCTGTTCAGAATTAATATTGTTAATTCACGTGATGTGTGGCTTTCTATCATTAGTAGGATAAGATAAGATAAGATATATTTTATTGCTAATAAACATATACAATGCAGTAATAGGAAAAAGTCACAATACAAACAATACAATAGAAGTAAAAAAATCATAGCACTGGCAGAAGTAACAATACAATAACAGTTACAATACAACCAACAACTGAACCAACCGAATACAGTCATAGGAAAAGAAAGAAACAAAACTGACTAGAACAATCAACACTGTACCACAAGTGTAATATTATCTCGATATAGCTATTTTATAGACAAAACACATACAAACTTTACTCTGGTAGACATTAATAACAATACTAACATTCAAGAAACTCTTGCACTGTATAGAAAGACTTGAATGTAACCCTCTTGCTAACTAGTCTACCATCTTGAAACGCCCAACTGGAATAGCTCTAATTTCTAGCCGCAGCCTGTTGAATAATTTTGTTTGCTGGAAATAATGGCTTTTGTAAGTTTTCCTTAGTCGAACGTGAGGCACTGTTAAATTCTCCCTATTCCTATTATTGAAATGGTGGGTATATTACTGGATATCAAAACTGGAATTTTTTTGTCTCACCTGTTACAGATTTTGATAAATTAAAAGTGCCGGATACAATTTAATACAATAATTGAATATTCAAAAATAACATGAATATTTGTTATAGGGCCTATAACTAATATTGAAAACCTACTACTAATAATATTGATAAACATCTTATATGAAAAAGATGTCTTCATGAACAGTTTTATATTGTGTGTTTGATTTTTTGGTCCCAAGTTTCATAGTTTCTTCGAGGTTTAGACTGTTTTTATTGTTTCCAATTGTTTAGTTTTGTTACTTGTTCATTTTGGAGTGAACACAAATGTGGAAGTGCGACATAGTTAGGCCTATACCCTAGCTATTATAGAACCGCTATTATGGCTTCAGCCTGAGATATTTTTCTAGAAGTTGTATAATTCTGAGTAATTGGATGGATGAATATGCTATAGGCTTTATTTAATAGCTCCAAGTTCAAAGATATCACTGCATTTCTAGTCATGGAAGATTTATTAGTATTTTATATGTCAGAGTAGAACATTTCTCATCGAACGTCCAACCCGTCGATTATGGAATCGTATCAATTTTACCCAGAATGAAAAGAGCAAGAAACATTGTTAGAAATTAATAAAATAGTCAAATTGAATAGTAAACTTACCATGGCCAAATGTGAAATCTTCTTCTCAAATCATCTTCTAAGTAAGATGATAAGGATCCATAACCCAGCTACTAACCGGTTATTCCAAAATCTAGTAAAACCCTCAAAAACCCAGCCTAAGCCTACATAACACTCAGTCCTCACATATTTCAGACTAGATTCTCACTTCCCTGCTACTTAGTTACGTTTTCTCTAAATTCTCAAAACTTGTAATATTTTCAAATAAGCCTTTGAATATAGCCTACTCTTCTCGATCTAGGAAAGCGTTTGTTATTATGAGGGACGTAGTAGTGTAAGCAGCTGTATGCTGGGATTCTGAGATGATAAATGATGACGTCACATTATTGAGAGGGTGGATGTCTGAGTCTGAGATGGCCCTATTGATTTTAGTCCTTGTTGGGTATCATCCGTAGAGTAGCGCCGGAAGCGGCGAAAAAGTGAACCAGCTGGGAACCAAACAAAACACGGCGCAAGAGGCTAAATACAGTACGAAACTTCAGTTATTCTCAGTTCACCATGTAGAGCCATTTGAAAATCGTTGCCCACAATCAAAACCAGGGCTCCTCTGGTAGTGGACTCCAGGACTCCTATTGGCTTACTTGAATAGTACGATATCAGGTAATACGATCAGCTGCTCGTATTACCTGCTCCCTCATTGCTTAGCTTGGGATTGATTGAATTTTCGGTATATGGACTCCTTGTTGTTGATATAACAACTACAGAGGTACGAATTCGCAAAATGAAGGTGAATTAATTTTTCATCTTCGTTATTCACAAGCAAGCCTGATTTTTGTATGGAGAGCTTATCACTTATCTATTGCTATCACCAAACAAATGGATTAATGGGATGGAATAATACTCCAAAACTTTGTATCTATGCTGAAATCTCTATTCCTGTATTCTATTGTCTTCTTTAATATCCAAGATTTGATTACCTGATGCAGTAGGTATTGCATTTTCACATTCACAACATTATTTGAATTTCTAATAAGAAAATGGATCTCATTAATTTATAATAAGTTTTTCGAAGGTTTCTCTCCTTTTAAAATTTTGAAATCACAATAGAATTGATAAAATACACTGCAATCTTCTTTATATCTTCTACAATTACAAGAGGTACATGTTCTCAAAAGTTGTATAACATTTTCACCTTCATACCAGTATTCCTATAATGTTGTAAATGTGAGAATCTCATAGAAAAATACACTCAAAAATACATGAGAATAACCGACTAGACTACTTTCGTCAACAGATTTACCGATAACATCCTTCTAGTCATTGCACCTATTGCTTGCAAAAGGGATCATCCGTACCAGTTGGATTATTGAATAATTTGACAGCATTGACAAAAAACTTTATGTTCTCAAAGAATCACATGGATTCATCAAAGCATCTATCGTACGTGAAAGGGTAATGTTTTCGGCATTGTCAAACCGTATCTGTTAGATGAATTGGGAAAAGCTCGAAATAAATGAAAAAATTCAAACGATACATTAATTATTCGACAATTACGAAAGATGCATGCCAGCAAACGTGATCCTACAATTCAATTTCAATAATAAATTTTGATAAGATCCATTGTACTGTTCTCATTGTTTGCAGTATTGTCGTACCATATACGTCGTTTGTTATTGTTGGGGTGCCCATAGCATTACAGTAATTGCACGCTGCAGGATTTAACAATGGCCGAATTACATGCTCCACCAGCTGAGCATATTACATGCAGCCAGGCATGTGTCAATTGCCAAACCCAGCAACTAATTCCGTATTAACCCTGAACCCCAAACAGCTCTGTTGGTCAAAATGGAGGATGCAGATCCTTGGAATATCTTCTGATGAGAATGGAGTTAATGGACAATACAAGAACATGCTGAACATACGCGTAATATAGTACGCAGAATTTACTACTTACCTTCATTATTATTATCCATCAGATAATAATCTCCATCAGATTATAGTAATTATATCCATATTATAAGTACGTATTATATTCTTTAAAAATAAGAAAGAGAGTGAAATCGGCATTGCATCGAAAAGGTGGACGGATAAATTGATTTTGAACTTTTCCAGGTATTGTGATCTTTTCACGTTCAATAAAACCTCTGATAAACAAGATACATCTGCTACTACAAGGGTTCCCGGTTCCTCTATTATACCGCTTTGAATGGATCGATATTTTTCAATACGATCTCGAAGCTGCAAAGTAATTGCCACCTAGTCGTAGTACAAGTAGTCATCATTGAGAAGTTCTCAAGAGAACATTCAGAATAGAATAATTGGAAGAGTTTGATACATGGAATAGATTAAGCTTCATCACCTCGAAATATTTGAAGCTTCAATAGGATGGTAGAAGGTCTAATGTAATAAAACACCATTTACATGAAAACATTTAAGCAATATATTCAAGAAACATATTACTATCTTCTGAGTTATCCTCCTATTTTGGGTCATTACCCTCTTTCTATTTAAAAATATAGGCCAACTCACAATATTATGTACAATATTTAGAATAGCACTACTTTAGTCTTCACATCATTTTAAATGCTATATTGAATTCATACAATACATGCTAACTTATTTAATTTCCAGATAGAGTCAACATCTTAAGAGATTATGCGAGATCAATATTTATAATTCATCACGATTTTAATACTATATACAGAAAATATACAAAAGGCTCTTATCAGTTAAGATCTACTCTAAAATCAGCATCTGTTCAATAATACATGTAAAAATACATTAGGCTTTGGGTAAATCGCATATTATTGACGTAAGTAGAGGATTCGCTTTATCTAATATTTTTACAGAGATTTGAAAGTTTAGTATAATTATACAACAGTACAATATTCTATAATCTTTGGTAGAAGCTGAAACGAAATATGTTGACATGATTTCAAGTTCTTATAATACCTACTATACTACTAAATTGCAATAGAAAATAGTTATCTATTTACTCGAAATTTCAATCATCTCAATGATAATCAGAAGATGTCTTTCATCTGAAATCAGTACTGTATTTATATTATATCTAATACTGTATTTTGTCTTCTTGATAATACTGTTTATAAGTAGGATAGTTATTGTTTGGAAAATCAGTTAATCATAAAATTGACTGGAATTGACTTTTTTCTATCTTAGCTCCAATCTGATAGGAAGTCACATAATTATCATATAGTGAAGAATATTCATTATTAACACTGAAATGCAACTATTATAATATAATAATTACGACTAGAATTCCAGGTTTAATCATTATTTATATTCCTCATTCTATTCCTGTGGATAATCAATCTTCAATTTTATCCCTGTGATTGAAAAATCAATCTTTTACTTTATACCACTAGTCTTCTTTTCTTGGAACCGGTACTACCTCGTTCTTCACCAAGGCTAGCGTTATAGATTGATCTATTAGCTTTCATTTTACACTAGTCTAAAACTGAATAGGCTATTTATTTGACCTTGCTTCACAAATGATAATGGTCAGATCTGATAACCTTGATTTCACACTATTTATTGAGTTTCAAATATGATGTTGAAATGATAACAGAATGATCTACTAACCTTGATGCCTATTGTTCCATTCAGGATTTAGTCCATCTCAGTAGGTTCCATTTGCATGACTCAAAATTCTACATATATTAAGAGCTGTTTGTAGTACAGATATCGTGGAATTTTTTTCATAATAAAATTCAGCGCTAAAAGCTCTGTAAACCTTTCATGTCGATAAGACAATAAATTTTTAAACGTTTATAGAAGAGTAAATTTTATGTTAGTTCGATGATCGGTGCTGGTGCCGTATGAGTGGTGCTGGTATTGTACTCTCGTTGGTGACTCATCTTCTTTATCGAAATCCATCTTAAAACTTGAGGAGTTAACGTTCCTTCAGTGTGCATGCTTACAAGAGACTGTCACATGGTAGTGGCATCTTGTAACTGTGTTTCATAAGCGTTTCTCTGGTGTGCACCGTGCCTTACGATTGCTCAAGCCAGTTATGCACGTAGTTCTTTTACTTCAAGCTATGAGGAGCAAAAGTCTCGCTGTTCAAACTCATATATTTTTCCAGTGCTAATTCAAGAGTTTCCACATAGTCATAAAAGATACAATAGCATTGACGGTTCGAAATTCTGTACTCACTTGTACACAAACAAAACTTGTTATTCGTGTATGCTCATTCTATGGTACTATTTGGGTTTCCTTCAATTATTCTCATTCACGAACCAACCAAACCCGATCCATAGACAAAGTGTTGCTTGAAGAAGTAGCATACCGTACTACACAGGATTCTTTCTATCATTCTCATTCATGAAACTATAATCAGACCCGATCGACGGACAAAGTGTTAGTAGAGTAAGTGCTACTTGGGTAATGCCTGGCACTCAAGGCCGTGTTGGGTGACAAGGTCATCGGAGATGGACTCAACTGTCAGTCGGGCTGGTCCAAGGCCGTCTCAAGGTCGACTCCGATCACCTCCTTCACGGTTATCTCTGAACTTTCACCTGTAGGCAAAAATCGAAACTAATCACTCAATCAATTTCCATCTCACAATATGAGAAAATCTTTAACTGATAAGTTTTTCGTCATAGTTTTTAAAAATATGGTTGAATCAATGGATGAGCGAATATGGGGAGATTCACTTAAAAACAGTCTCAGCATTCCTGATAATTGAAATTGGTCCATACAGACACGCGCCACAAACACGCGCATTTCACTTTTCATCAGCTAATGCTAAGCTTATTATATCTGTAATCTACTGTTTCTGTACAAGTATAGATATAATCAACTCATAGAAAACGAAATGCGCTTGTTCGTGGCGCGTAAGTATGTACTGACCTTCACACTCAACCAATGCTGACAGTTTGGATCCAATATCACTGAAGAGTGATCGGAAGTCGCGGGTTTTTTTACAGATACAACAGGTGCCTCGCAATTTTTTCCCTTTTCTCCAAGTCTCATGTCCGGTTGCACAAAAGCCTGTTACATTTTAATCATGATTGAATGTTACGACCTACGAGAACCAATCAAAGAGGGCTTCATTTTTTTTAAAAAGGCTTCTCTGATCGTTTCTCGTGGTATTTGAATACGGTTGAAGTATAACAGGCTTTCCTGCTACCGAGCCCCATAATTAAGATTTTTCTGAAAAATAATTATTAAAATAAAATTATTCTGAAAATAATTTATAAAATTATATATTCTTATGATAACCATGAATACAAACTCGTCTGGAGTCCAGTTACAGTGGCCATACTTTTAGAATAGAACGTTTTCTACATTCTTCAACAGCGAAGGCTGTTGAGTTATACTTACCGGTACCGGTACTATTCTTCTACTATTCTTACTATACTTAATGAATAGCTGAGCAAGTAGAATCTCACCATTGAAAACTCACTCATCGTCTTTTATTGAACGAGTATCGAGATGAGAATGGGAATATCTTAAAAGTACAGTTGTATGTTAGAAAGAGAAGGTTAATAAAAATTGATTGATCGAATATCCTTATTTTTCATCAATTGGGCATACTGAAAAACTAAGGAGGAAATTGAAAATTTGGATTATGAAATCGAAGGAAAATTGTAGTGTCATGGTGAGCTGAGTGATTGTGAACATCTTCAGCAAAACTATTATATTCTCTATAATAATTATCATTCTTATTTCTTATATTGTCAGCTTTATGGTGTTATCTTCAGGGCTACTTTATGAATTATTATTGTAATCAGATATTCTATATAGTCTGTTATGGTAGCCGAGAGACGATGTAAACGAACATGAGCGTGTGAGAGTGGGTCTTGGAGCAGCAAGACCCATTCACAGTGACAGTGACTACTCAACATCTTTGTCATAGACTCAACTGAACAATCACACAGTATATGCATGATAGTGAGAAGGAAAATATTGTGGACTTTCACGACTTTATAGTATTCATGAGTCCAACGATTGACAGCTGATGAGAGTAATCACTTTTGAGAGAGATCATATACGCACACAAGAGCAAATACTATGTTATTCTGGTCTCTTCTTTCCAATAGTGATAATAGAGAGGAATGAAGGTATACTCCGCCGATAAACTTCTTGCCTAACTGCTCCGGTAAACCTATCTAGAAAACCTCTTCAGCAACACTCTTTAGTAAAGAGGGTAACCCTAACAGGGTAAACTTCTTTCGTAAACCTCATCGGTATACTACTTAACAAATCCTTGGAGGAAATATAATAGATTGATTGTAAAGTAGAGTCATAACAGAGATGGAACAGAGATATAGCCTAACAGGTTATATAAGAGAGGAGATACTGTATAATAAATATGATAGATTGGTTATTCTATGGCAAAACATCTACGGAGAACTATCTAGATCAACCTCATTGGAAAATGTATTCAGTGAACCTCTCTTTGATAAGGTGTGCACAGACTCATGCGACACGAACACGCGGATTTCGCTTTTCATCAGCAGATTATATATGTATTTTACTTTTCTGTACCAATACAAATATAATAGGCTTAGCATCAGCTGATAAAAAGTGAAATACGCGTGTACGTTGCGCAAAAATCTGTTTGCACCTTTAGGTGAGCCTCTGCCTGAAAAACCTATCCACTCACCAGGAGGCAAGAGCAGCGCTGTACACCTCATGGGCGACACGGCACACAGCCTCACGTGCGACGCAAAACTGTTCAGTTCGGCGTGGTCGTGCGTGTGTGTGCGAGCATCTGGACAATATGGCGGCTGGTCGAAGCCCATCTTGCCCAACAGTTCCTCGAGGATGCGCTGCACGGCCGCACGCAGCTCTGAGTTGCGGTAGCCGTAGACCCACGGGTTGACCGCGCTGCTCGCAAAGATCGGAAGTGCCAGGTAGACGCGGATCCACTTGGCCGAAACGCTCGTCCAACGGAACAGGTCTAGAAGGACGCAGGCCTGTGTGAAAATAATCGATTATTAAAAAATTTCATCTTTATTTTTTTACAGAAATTTGTAGTTCATTCTGAGATTTTAAATCAAATCCTGAGCCTCGAATGTGAATTTGAAATTGATATTAGACTGTCAAATAAAAATTCGAAAATTTCAAAACCCTAAATTTTTTTCAATGGCTCTCACGACTCTTATATTCTTGTTTCTGGAAGGTTGATCCTTCTGCTGGTCTGATACCATTGTCCTAACCAGTATTTCTATTATATTCTAATTACACATCCTATAGTGATGTGGAGGTGAATTTTGGTGTAATGTGGAATGAACAGTATTCTTTGGATTGCTGAGTTGCAGAACTAACTGGTTGAAAATTCTGTGTAAGTCAAATGTTTATCCATTTTATTTTTTATGATGAGAAATACATTCAAAATGAAGAAATAAATCCGACTAATCACAACTAACTACTTCTTCTCTACTCTACCTCTTATTGAATAATTCCACACTTTCAACGATATTTTTGTAGGTAACAAAATCTCATGGATCTAGAATTAAACTATTAGGCTAAATTCTTAAAAAATGATTCTTTCATGAATATTGACAACAGTTATTTCTGCATCAAAAGTCAAAAGATTCCATGATTTTATAAAATAATATCGATGAGAACAATTTATTTTATAATAATTATCGATGATAATATTGCTGATGATAAAATTAAAATTTCATTAGCAATCACAACCCAATTTGTAAACTCAACCATATCTAAAGTGGAATGAAATAATTTGAATAAAATGAGTTGTTATTGCTAGTAGAATAAACAGTAAGATCAGCTTAAAGTTAATGTTTTCCAATACGAACCAAGAATTGAAACCTGGTCGTTAAAAAGACGAAT